>NW_026862242.1:397500-590824 GCF_026571515.1 Ruditapes philippinarum | reverse complement strand
CTATACTCGAGATGATCAAAATAAAACAAATTCTACATCTGAAAATAATCAGTATAATTATAATAATTACTCATAAATTACAGTCAGTACTCAAAATGTATCACAATCCTCAGATTCTATCCAACACCCCACCCACGCCCAATTTTTTTAAAAAAACTAATGCAGAAGTCAATTGTGAGCTGAATTGCCACCCCAACTCCCCGCCCAGGGATAAGTAGGGACTTTGACATTAGCATTTATGACATGCTTGAAAGTTGAACATATTCTCCTGCTATTTTGCAGTAAAAACAAAAGCAACACAATGACTTAGCACACTTTGCAGATATACACCATATTGTCCAGGCAAGTTTGTTTTGTTTTTTTAGATAGACACAAAAATCATAGCAAAACATATACTCACCTGGAATCATCAAAAATAATCTTTTTTTTTTTGTTTTGCATAAAATAAATAAATGAATAATTTTATCGGTTTAAAATCAAACTTTGTGACTCAAACTAACTAGCATTTTATGTTAAAGTCATACAAAAAGTGCATTCACAATGGCCATTTTCTTCCTTATTCAAATTACTAAACAATTTTAGTAAATCATGATACAATTTCAGTATTGACTGTTTTTGAACCTTAAAACAATGCAAGCAGGAAAAAAAACACCACAACAAAAACAACAAATAAATAATAAATCCCCCCCCCCCCCAAACATGCCATTTCATTGATTTCCAACCAACATGCAATAACAAGGGAAACAATCCAGTTTGCAAGCTATTATTTAGTAAAGGCAGAGTAGCATCCCTTTGGCACACATTTCAGCTCTTTTATTACCAGCATACAGTATGTACATGCAACCAATGAATCCAATGATATAGCTTTTAATTCATAATGAACTGGAGTATAAAATATTATATGGTATTCTTGCATATCAGACAGGATTATCTACTGTTTACACAGGTGCTAGAAAATCCTGTTTTACACCCCCATGTAAGACAAGTCATGTGTTTTAAATGACGTCATTCTTGCATGCCTTTTATGAATGAATGGCATTCTTAGGATGACATCATTAATTTTGTCATTATGAATAAAGTTGTAACTTCAAACGCTACTATAAGAAAAAGGAATTTCTAGTTTTCCTATTTTTTTTCCGTTATGTCATTAATATGTAATATGCAAAAAAAAAGAATCAAACACAAGCTGTTGTCACAGACAGGAATATCTAACATAGCAGAGCATTGTTACTGCCGTAAACAGTTACCCTCAAGCTAGATATTCCAGTCTGTACCAGCAGCCGCTGTGAGATCCTAATAATGTGGTAAGGAAACTGAATTTTACAGTGGTAAGGAAACTGAATTTTACAGGTATCATTCATAGTAAGTTAAATGGGAAAACAAAAATCCGGATTCTCACCTCTTTGTCAGCGTCTGTTTCTATACTGCGTGTGTCAGATGTTGAGGTTATATTAAGGCTGCCATGAAGGGGATCCATACTTGGTAAATACTCCGTCTCTACAGAATAATCATGGTTCAACTTCCTGGCTCCACCTTTTGGTCCTATAATGTAAACATCTTCATACAGTATATCATTAGCTCCGCCTTTTGGTGCTATAATGCAAATTTATTCACACAATATATTATTAACTCCGCATTTTTGTCCATTAATGTAAATAAATTCATACAATATACTATTAGCTCCACCTTTTGGTCCTATAATGTAAATATATGTATATTCATACAGCATATCATAAGCTCCGCCTTTTGGTCCTTTAATGTAAATTTATTCAAACAATATATTATAAGCTCTGTCTTTTGGTTCGGTAGCTCTGCCTTTTGGTTTTGGTCCTTGACATTATAATTCCAACATATACATAGAATGAAATTTACCCTAAAAATAATGAATGGTTTTGTTCAGATTGAAATATGGACAAGCCTATTTAAGATATTTAGCTTTTGGTAAGGTACAATGTATATGCCATAAGTCTGTTAATTTTGTCTGTAAATATTCAAAATTTGATTGAATACAGTAAAAGTATCAAGGTCATTAAATCTCATGAACAAACCTTAGTAATACTGGCTTTTTCAACTTTATTCTGTTACATTTGTTTAGCCGACGAGTTATGCTTTGGTTTAAACATATTTTTATTCAGATAATATATACATGTTAATAATTTACAATTTAAGCAGAAAGGAATTGGACCGAGAGCTACAATAGCTCATGGTAGTCCTCTCCTTTAACAAAAGCAATATGTTTACATTATACATGGCTTATCATAATTTTAATTAAACCCTATAAAGAAAAAAAAACGAAGAAAGAATAATAAAAAAAAATATACAAATACATGTATGCAATTGAAAGAAAATAATAAAGAGAAAGATGGAGAAAAGAGGAGTTTGCGGATGTTTCATTATACAGTAAAATTATCAAGGTCATTTAATGTCATTAACAAACCTTATTAATACTGGCTTTTTCAATCTTTATTTTGTTACATTTGTTTAGCAGACGACTTATGCTTTGATTTTTGGATGTGTTCATTGTTATTATAGGAAATTTCAGCATCTCAAGCAGCCAAATATATACACAGTCTGGTCTGGCTGCACAGGACTGACCAGACTTTTTATTGGCATCATTTATAATTAGAAGTTTTTATCATCACTAAGGCTCAGACATTATCATCTACATACATCACATCTGAATGGACAAAAAAATCAATGGTAGAATACAACCTATAACTTAATTAATTAAAGGTTATTATTATAATTGACCTTTTGACCTCTAGCTGTAGTATTAACTTTCCTATGCCTCCAGTATAGTATAACTTATAAAGACTTTTTGACAAGTTATATGACCCAGTATAAATAGTTGTAAGCTTATATAACATGAACTGCTTTGGGTCATATAACTAAAAGATCTTTTGTAGCAATCATAAAACTCATTTAACTTGTCAAAAGTCTTATTTATTAAAAATTAAAAATATGTTTAAAAGAATTCCTTAATTCATGCATGTTTTTTTTTTTGTGGGTTTTTTTTGCTGGGTTTTAAGTCGTATGAACAATGTAATAATGGTCAAGTGGCAACTCTTCAGCTTTACTGGTGAAGGAAGACCTCAGGTGCCACTACATGCATTATTTCAAGCACAAGTCAGGGTACCCAAGTATAGAGCCTACAACCTTCCGTACGCTACCTGGATAGCTTCCTCACAGTCAGACACACAGCAGTAAGGTACAAGTGGTGAGAAGTCCATGACCTTAACCACTCAGCCACAGAGGCCTCTTTCTGAGATAGATTTTCATAGAATAGAGGCTACCTACATATGTTTTACCGATTCCTGTAAGGAGTATTTCACCTTAACTATGGAACATGCATATTGCTTATCAAGCTAAATATCTTAACTGTACTTGTCCAACTTTCATTGAGGACCAAAACTTTCATCAATTTTATGGAAATTTTCAAAATAAGTACTGCACTGGTTGCAGGCAAGTAACGAAAGTAAGAAACATTTCTATAAATAGCACTTCTGCTGCATGCTATAAAAGGATCAATACATTTGTTTTCAATGGTGAAAAAAACAACAACAAAAAAAATACAACACCGAAGTTACATACCTTAAAGAAATATTTTACAAACCAACTATCCAATTATGAATGTATAAAACAAAATATTCCATACAAAGATGCTTATTTACGAGCAACGAAAACAATAAAGATGGCAAGAAAATCAGTTCCTATACATATATATCATCAAGTAGTTACTTCCCTATATTTGTTATGTTACAGGATTTAGTGAACACAGTCAGTACATATTCAAACACCAATGAATTATTTATTAACATCGTATATATAGATGTACACATATACACTTCCTGGCTTGGTTAATTTTAACGTTTATTTTATCCCCTCGAGGTGCGAACATCATTATTTTAAATGCATTTAAAATTTTCAATTTACGATTTAGTCTTAACCACTTGTTGTATATATAAATCAATAATTAAGGAACACGTCAAAATGTTTGTTGCACTATGTCATCGTCGTTGTCGCACATTAGCATTACTTGTTCATTAACCTTTATCATAATGGATTTTCCCTGCTTTGAATTTGGAATTGTCCATTATTGATTAAAAGGTAATGCAGGATCAAATTGTTTTTTTCTCAATGGAATTTTCCCTGCTTCGAATTTAGAACTATCCATTATTGATTTTAAGGTAATGCAGGATCAAATTGTTTTCTTCTCAATGGATTTTCCCTGCTTCGAATTTAGAACTATCCATTATTGATTTTAAGGTAATGCAGGATCAAATTGTTTTTTTCTCAATGGATTTTCCCTGCTTCGAATTTAGAACTATCCATTATTGATTAAAAAGTGATGCAGGATCAATTTTTTTCTGCTATTAGTTTAGAACTGTCTATTTCTATTCTTGAAAATTTTATAAATGACAATAAAGAATGACATAATAACAATATTATGCAATTGTTTTTTTGTTTTTTTTTGTATTGTTTTTTATCTGGATGGGTTTTATGTTGAAACAACACAGTAGAGGTCAATTTTTATGATGATTGTGGGTAACAACCTTAAGTACCCCTTTTTGCATTATTTCAGACACAAGTGGTCACCTGAGTAGAACTACCAACTTTTTGCAAAGTAAGCTAGCTGGAAAGCTTCCTCACATGAAAGAATCCAAAGTCCATGTAGGGATTCAAACCCACAACAGTTAAGGGCAAGTGGTTTAAAGTCAACAACTTGTTAAAGTCAACTCTGCCACCATTAATTTGTAGGTCACGCAGCACAGATGTGCAGGCTGGCCTAATGCTCAGATTGCACACATACTCACACCCAACAATAAATGTTTAAAATGTTAAAAATTTATCAACCTACAGTACTGTTGTGTTTATTTGTTTGACTGGGTTTATGTAACACAGTATAAGTCATATGGTGGTGTTCCAGCTTTACTGGTAGAGGAAGACCTTAGGTGCCCTTCCGAGCACTATTACAGGCATGGACGGGCACCGGAGTAGAATCATCGACGTTCCATAAGCTAGCTGGATAGCTTCCTCACATGAAAGAATCCAAAGTTCATGTAGGGATTGAGAAGTTAGTGGTTTGAACAGTACTGTTGTGAACTCTCTGGCAAAAACCAAAGTAAACAAATTACATCATTCATGAATGCTATTTAATTCAGTTAGTAATGAAGTTATAAATCAATTTTGAAATTAGAGACGACTGTTTAAAATGGAAACAATTTGCTTTTATTCAACCGGAACAAATTGGGTTATGAAATGTTAAATAGTGCTGCAATTGATTTTTTTGACCTTGTCCTTGAAATAAACAGGATTTAAATAAATGGATTCTGTTTGATTTGTTTTAAAGCATGTTGAACATAGATATTATGACAGTTTCTATTCACAAACAAAAAAGGAAATTTGAGTATCAAGGGGAAATAACTCCTACATAACTAGTGTAAAATATATTTTGTCAGATTATATTGCCCAGTAGAAAATTTTAAAGGGACTCCACTGAGGTCCAAAAGCCTAAAAGACAAACTTTGAAAATCTTAGGGAACCTAAAAGAGAAAAATATGAAAATGATGATAAAAAAATAATATACTTAGAATTAAATTGTGAATTCATAAGCCAGACTGTTGTAAAAAGTTTTAACGCTTTTCCTTTTTTTTTTTTTTTTGGTCATAATGCATTATAAAAAAATTATTCTGTCAAAACAGAATGAGCAAATGATCTGATTTTTGCACATGTATAAGTAATTGGTATATACCTAAGAAGTAAAAATCTCAAAAGAATATTTCCAGTCCCTTCATGTAAAAGAAAAACCACAGTACCCTTTGACAATTGTACGCTGAGAGCATTTTCATGATGGGGTGACCTATAAGATTCCACAATCAAGTAATAAAATCCTGACGGCACTTAATGAAAACTATTCTGTGAAAGTTAGATTAAAATGTAATGAGAAATGTAGGAGGAATGGCACACAAACGAAATTATTCATACCCAATCTGCCCAACGAAATCCACCAATCTAATAACAACAAAAATTTTCCTGGTTAAAAATATAGCAATTATCTTATCTTGAACTTTAAAGGGTATATTGAAATTTTTGATAAAGTCTATTCACATAAAATAGAGTTTTATTTAATTTTATGGTTGATTCTTAAGAGAGCCATACGATATTTATTTAACAGACAAGAAAATTGTACGTAAACAGAACAAAATGTTCCGTATTTGTATTTATTTTGATCCAACTTATGCTACTGAAGTTTTCACAATGTTTTTTTTTGTCATGTACATGAATTGCCAATTTTTAATAATGAATCCTTCAATTAAAAACATATATGTGTGAATGAAAGAGTGATTTTGGATATGTGGTTAAAAGAATATTTGAATTGAATACATTCCTGTAGCTTTAATACTAAATTTATTGAAATCTTTGAATAAAGTAATATTGTGTTTGCCAGAAGCTTGCATAATATAATTTTATTTAATAACAACTTGTTTAAAGTGAATTGGTCTATAATGGAAGGTCTCTAATACAATGAATAATTACCCTTAAAGTATTTACTAGTATCAGATATATAACAACAAACCGCAAAAATTATACTTGAAAGTAATGTTTGCAAGTGTGATATACATGATGGGATATTTAATATATTTATATAGCGGATAATAAAATGTTCTATAACAAAAAATTATCATTCATCATAAAAAATTTCATTCTATAGCATCACATAAAACATTCTCGTCATTTTTTGTTTTCAAGTAACATTTCATAAGAATATCCAAATAATACATTTCTTTTATTTCTATTGATGTTTTTTAATAGTTATGGAAAATAAGCCCATTGTAGTCCTATCAACTTAAATAAATTTAGTATTGAATCTACACTCATTCAATATCCTTTATGAATATCATTTACATTGTATGAGAAAATTTATCTTCCTATCTTAGGACAACAAGGACAATGGTTTGCCTTTTCCAAAAATACACAGCATCTTAGTGATATTGATTTTACAAGAATCAGGCAGTCATGATTAAAGCCACGGATAACCATCAATTAACTAACGAGCTCTGACAAATGTCATCATAATCCTGTAACAGATTTCACTGATTGTCCCCGACATCCAATGATTTGTCACCAATTTTCAGGCATCGAAAATATTTTCAGAGTCACTCATCAAATTTTCAGCCATCGAAAATATTTTCAGAGTCACTCATCAAATTTTCAGGCATCGAAAATATTTTCAGAGTCACTCATCCAATTTTCAGGCATCGAAAATATTTTCAGATTGACTCATCCTGTAGGACGAGTAGCTTCTAAATCCAATGTGCAGGCAACATATTTCTACTCGTCCTGTATCAAATTCTTATAAAATTCTACTCCTTATTACGAGCAGACAAGTGGGATTTTTGATCTCTGATTTTACTATGAAACCAACATCTTAAAGCAGCACACCATCTTAAAATATAAACATTAAACATACCTTGCTGTGGAGATCCGGTAGAGCCTATCCCAGAATCCCCAGAACCTTGTTCTGTCCAATCAGCATCATTTCTTTGCATCATTTCTGTCGCAAGTAAAGGATTGGACAAGTCAGGAAACGTTTCTATGGCGTTATGAATTATCTCCCTTGCTAATGCTTCTGAGACAGTGTCGGCTGCTTCTAAATTGGCTGAGTCATTCAGTGCTTTCAGTGTTGACTGGTCAATAATTTCATTAGTATCAACCAATTGGTCACCATTTTCTCCACTTGCAACAGACTGGTCGTTAATTTCGTTTGTTTCAACTGGCTGCTCAATAAATTCACTAGTTTCTATAGACATGTTAGTTCTTGTATCTATATTTTTATCATCAGAATCTTGTTCAGTCTCTGCATTGTTTTCAAACTCTGCCAGAAAAGGATTCAAAGTTTGGTCCTGTTTGGACTCAGCCAGTCCATCAAAGCTTGAAAAACCAAACCAATCTTGAAAACTGGTTTGATTTTGTACAAGAGTTTCCGTTTTGTTTGTGCTTGAATCACCAAATATATCCAAAATGTCTTCATTTGTACCAGTAACTTCACTAGTTGGTTTAAATTCACTTAAATCTCCCATAAAATCCTGATTAGATGCACCACCTTGCACAACTTCACTACCTTCATCAGCAGATGTGCCTATGGGTCTGAATGGATCAAATTCTAAACTTTGCTCGTTGGTTTGAAAGAACGGATTGGAAGATGGCACATTTGATACTATTGTAGCATCAGTAAAATCTCCGAAGGGATTTGTTGAGGAGACTTTAACTTCTGTCTTCTCATTAGTGTCTGAGGATAGAAGATTAGCTGAAAGAGAATTTCTTTTCTGTTGAACTTTTTCAACAAAATCGGAATCCATAAGGTTAGGAAGACTATTATCTCGCATGAACAATCCTTCTTCACGGTAACTATTCTGAGGTGTGTACGGAGTACTGGACTCTTCGGCTTTCTCATCCAGATCGAAAAGACCTTGACCACCTCCTAGAGAAGCTTTTTTCTGCTGAATTCGGTCTACCATTTCCGCACTATTAAAACTCGGCAACCGTCTGTCCGTATCATCTTCACTAAAACCGTTATCCATTAAACTATTTGGAGGCGGAGCAATGTCGGGGAAACCGGATTCTGAGGTCGTTCTGGAATGGTAATTCGATGGTAACTCAAAAGGGGTGCCAGTGCCAGAATTGATAAAAGGGGAGTTTAAACCAGACATTGCAAATGGACTATTTTCACCGGAATGACCCGGTGTATTCATTTTATCAAAGAGTTCCGATTCTTCAAGTTCAGCTAAATCATCAGCCTGCGATTTATCGTCACACTCGACAATCAGACTTGCTGATTTCCGAGCTGGCGGATGATCAATCCTTAGTGTATTCACATCTAGAAAGTTAACAGCACCAAATTTATTGGCATTATTGTCATTCGTATTGAAAAAATCGTCAGCTGCGTTACCATCCTCACCATACTCACTCAATTGAAAATTCACAACCTGTTCTGACCTCTCAGAATCATCACTTAAAAACGGATTTCCATTTTGAGCATATATTTCATCATCTTCAGTCACTGAAGCTTCTTTAACAATTGGATTTCCAGTATCACAAGATATAATTTGGTTTTCACTATTTCCTTCAAGTTCACCCACTTCATTAACATGTGGTTCCAAATCTTCACTAATGTCAACTGATTTTGCTTCATTTTCACTACTTTTACCTAATATATTCGTCTTTGGGCTATTTACTACAGAATCTGGATTTGCAGAATCTTCAACTGAACTAAAAGGGTCAACAAGTTCACTATCAGATATTCCAAGATCAAAAATGTTACTAGAATGAGCAGATGACAACAAGGCTGAATTGAAATCAGACGACGGTAAATCTCCAAAAGGATTCTGGGTATTTCGTGACGTTTTGTTACTGTCTGCGGTACCACCTTTAATTGAAAGATCGAAATCATGGGGGATCTGCTGCACGTGGACAGTGTTTTTAACCCCAATACTGCCAGAACTATCCAAATCCACAGAATCATAGTTTTTATAACTTTCCCCGAAACTTTCAACTGGCACTAACTCTTCGTCTGTTGAACTCCTTTCCAAGGATTCAATCGTGAATTTCACACGATTTTCTGTCTCAGTCTCTTCAGGCACAGTTTCAGACTCACCCACTTCTAGATGACTGAATCCTTCCGTTGCCATGGCAACAGAATGCTGTGTTACGAAATCTTTGCTGGAAACATCAGGCGTGATGTCACCATGAAGAAATGACTTCAGGATTGGCATCACCTTTTTCCTTGAAGCCTGTACATTGTTCTGTGTAAAAACTGAAATGTCCTCAAATGGTGGGTATAAAGGTTCGAGCCCTAGATCAATATCCTCAGAGTTGTCCATGGTGTCAGATATCTGAAATAATATATTTAATCTTGTAAATTTTATTATGTTTTATTTTACAGCGTTCCAAAGTTATGGACCTGACATGAAAGTGTAATGGACGGACAGATGGTTGCGGACAATTATACTACATTATTATACATCTTCAGAGCAACATCTCTCCGCAATTAAATTGTTTGTTTCTCAAAGAGTGTTGCACTGCAAAACCTTCTCTTTTTTCAACCAATATGACTTTTTGTGACAGAGTATAAATTCCCCTACATCATATTAGTATGTTAGATAAGAATTATTATGAAATCTGAATAACTAACCCAGTGGGAATGCTTTTTCACTTTTATGTCAACTTTTATGACAAAGGTTATCTTTCAAGAGTTTACTATTTTCTCTTGTATTAAGCCCCTTGGGAGATTTTACTCAAGGAGGTAGAAATTGCATTTTTTATTGGTCATTTTCATTATTTGTTGACTTCAAAAGAGCAAATATATCTATGTAAGTGGTTCTGACAAAAAAATGAAAACGAAACTTGCTTTTCTTTTATGAAACAGGTTTGACACACTAATAGTGAACCCAGTATCGTATGTTTGGCTGATTTTTAAGCAGATTTCAACATACATTTTGGTCATATCTCAGCAGTCAGCCCCATCTAAGGGTTACCAGTTTGATCCATGGGTGAAACCAAATAACTTCTACATCACACTAGATGTTATCCAGAACTTGTTAAAATTGGGATTTTCTAAACTTATCCCCAGTACAAACAAACTTTTTCTGTTATAGCTTTGCAGTGCAATACCAATCACGATAGATTAGTCAACCTGTTGTAATGTTTTCCAAGCTGTAAGTGTAAAAGTTTGTTTGTACCCCCGGATTAGCTTGGAAAAACCCAAAATATTCTTAATTCCGGATCAGTCTAATGATCTCAGACTTTGAGTCTTATGGTCATTTGTCTCCCATTGCTGATTAAGCAATCATGTGGGATTAGTGGTCGGTCATTTCCGGAAAAATTGGTAATTACTGGTTAGTTATCCAGGAAAGCCAGTAAGCTTGACTGACCATGATATGATCAAAGATGCATTTAAATTTGGTGTAAAAACCATACAAACAAATAAAATAGTTATATACCTGGTCTCGAAATATTCTATTTTTAGAATAAACGGCAATCTGTCTCTCTGGTTTACCCTCGTCATTATTTACCAAGGTCATGATGACGATCACATCACAGCTCTGTTTCTCGCAGAACTCATCCAGGTCCTTCTTAAAATTCTCTCTATTAAGTAGCTCCTAAAATATATAGAGGATGTTGAATGCATGTAAATTCAATAAGAGAATATTGAATGCGTGCAAGTTCAATAATGAAATTATTGAATGAGTTGAATGAAATTATATTATGGGAACAGGTTGAATAAAATTATATTATGCGAACAAGTTGAATAAAATTATATTGCCCGAGCCTCAAGCAAGCATATTATTTTATTCAACAAGTTCAATATATTCAGTATTTACAAGACTTTGATATTCTATTTATCACTTATCAAAATTAAAGACCATTTAAAGTAAAAAAAAAAGCGTAATATAGGGTTAACGCACGTTTTTCCGTGTTATAACGTCTGCAGAGTCCCGAGGAACGGTTGGTGCCCGAGCCCGGTAGGGCGAGGGCTCCAACAGTTCAGAGGGACTCTGCAGACTTTATAACACGAAATAAACGTGCGTTGACGCTATTATAGCATAAAATTTTTAAAACAGATTCATGATGTATATTATATACAAAACACAAACATAAAATCCTTGTGCTTGAACGGTATTTATCCAACTCTACATGTTTTACGTATGCGTTTTATTTTTTCCGGGGCCAACAACTTGAGAACCGAACGAAATTTCGAATTTTAATTGATTTAATAAAGTTTAACTTTGGGGATATATTAAGTTAAGAAAAACATAATATTACTCTCCCCAAGACAAAACAGACGCCTCAGAAATTCCTAGAGTGATTACAGGTTGGCGGTAGGAAAAAGATCAGTGACATCAGATTCAAATTCAGAATCGTTTTTTTTTAAGCACGCAAGTTTAAAAAAAAATCAGACATAAAACATTATTCTCTCAAAGAAACATACAGAAAATTTATCAATATAAACGTCAATAAAACAACGTTTTCTTATATTCATTTTGTGCTTTCCATTTTTGTAAGTTAATCGGAGGATTAAACTGAATGACAGATTCTATTTGTTTACATTGACAACTGTCCGTTTCTAAGAAAGGGCGACAACCAAGATAAGCGGCGATGTCTATAAGCCGTATTGCCGGCATAATTACTTGAATGCTGCTCGCCGTTATGCGACTGATGCCCTCGAATTAATAATTCCAATATAACAAGACTCTGGCAAACAGGCCAAATCGTCATTTTTTGTTTGTTTACTGGGCCCTGAATGTATTGCGCATAGGTAAAACCGGGCTATAACAAGAGCGCGTGACTATGTTAACGCATGGTTTTGGCCCCGTTATAACATGGGCAAAAGAGGGAAAAATAGCCGATTTTATGCTATAATATTTGATATAGCATGTCTTTACACTATGTTTGTACATAGCATATGACTTCACATCAAAATATATGCACTAAGGTGGCATATTTTTGAATTATGAAATATTAAGCTTTTTATGAAATTTAATTAAATAAATTCTCCAAGTCAAAGGTAGCTTATCTCCTTTCCTTTCAAAAACGGAATTTGATCAAACCAGGTTAGTGCTAATATTTATTAAAACCTAATATGATTACTCAGGAAAGACGATTTTTTTAATTATCGAAACAAAAAATATTCCGTCCCCAGAGTATTCAAAGTACTGAAAAGCCTTTGCTTGAAGGTAAAATTCGATTTTTCTTTGAAATCATTTAATATAAAAGCAAGGTTATAAAGGCATATATATACCATCATTTCCATGGTAACGGAGCACATGGATATCGTCATGGCAGTGCCATTTACCATCTTAAGATCCTTCTCGAGAATCTCCATGTTTAACAATCCTGAAATACAGAAATATGTAAATCATTAGACACTATAATAGAAACCTTTGATATGCAGTGCGGAAAAAAAATTGAGAATAAAATAAATTGGTTAAGAATTACGGAAAATCTAATATATCCCTGGAATACATAAAAGTAAACAATTATTTCATTCATATTAAATTAAAAATCTTTAATGGACAATTTGTCTATCATTCTGATCATAACCACCGATGTTCAGTAAGATAACTTCCTCACATGGCGGAATTCAAAGTCCCTGTCGGAATTTAAACCCACAGCAGTGGTGTTTGAAGTCAACGACCTTAACCACTTGCCAAGTGTAACCACTGACGTTCAGTAAGCTAGCTGGATAACTTCCTAACGTGGCAGAATCCAAAAGTCCCTGTAGGGATTCGAACCCACAGCAGTGAGGAGTTTGAAGTCAACAACTTTAACCACTTGGCCTAGGACGCTCCCTGTCTTTCTTTCAATCTGGACATAACCATAAAATCATTTTTAGGGACAATTACAAAACATGTATTGACTGAATAAGGAACAGTGCAGACCATGATCAGTCGGCACAGATGGATGGTTTGATCTCAGCCTTGTTGCATGGGTAGAATCAGTTGCCTTCAACAGGCTTAGGCTTAATATAGAACCAGATCAGCATACACATCCATGCTGAGTCCATCAAGGCTTGATCAGTGCCAACCATGATTTGACAACACAGATGTGCAGAGTCAGCACATCCATGCCATGTCATCATGGTATGCACTGTGCACTATTCCATCAGTAAAATATTTTGGAATTCCCCCAGAAAGTGATTAATGGTTTCGTTCAGATTGAATGATGGACAAGTCCATTTAAGATATTAAATAGCATAACATAACAACATGTAATATTATCTTGTCATTTATCATTTGACTCATTTTTTTTTTTTTTGGTAATATTGCTAACACATGCAATACTTGACTAGAACTTTTAAAGTGTAGGAGAAATGGCCAGGACAAAATAAAGTATGAAAATTAACAAAGGACAATTATAAAACTAAAAAATTATGAAGTACAGAGTAACAATTCTTGTGCACTGCACTTTGGGTCATTGAAAGAAGCATGCATACCAAGTTTGGAGTCAATCCGACTTATAGTGACCGAGTTTTGCTCCAGACAAGCCTTAGGGGAACCCCCTTATGTTGCCTTTTCAAGGCGACACAAAAAAATAGTCTGGTGAATATTATTTACTATTGAAAACAACAACACTAACATTTTGTGAAATGTTTTTCCTGCCAGACAGGGAAATTAATATATAACATCTAATATGATGAAGCCAAAACACAAAATGTTCGCCAGACTTCCAAAAATGATGCATTATTTATCAGAATAAACACTACTGGATGGACTGCGTTTGCAATAATCTGATTGTATATGGTTGTGTGTGTATATATAGAGGATATTGAATGAGTCTTGGTTTAATACTATTAAATCTGAGTATTTCTAAATTATCTTTTGCATCTCTTACTGTTTTAAGTGCCCAGCTGATCTATGTTACGAAATTCAAATTTTAATAAATATGTTTTTAGGCTTTTTGCCATGGACCTCAGTGGAGTTCCTTTAATATCTAAAATACAAAATTTTATAAATCAATAATATAAAATATTGTTTATTAAACTAAATCATTCATTAGGTCACAATTCATAACAGAACAAAATACTGCCTTTTAATTGGATTTCCCAGCTTTCATGAAACGCTGACTTTGTAAAACTGTATTGATACACAACAACAGTGACTTACATAAAACAGATACAGACAAATTAACTTTGATGAGACCCCCCCCCACACACACACCCCCTTCCCCGTTACGATGTCATCAGGAACATTCACAATGCCTGGTTATATTCCGTATCACTATAAAAAACAACAGCCTCGTTATATCACTAAACACCGTAATAAACCGAGGTAACCGTTCCACGATAAAATTCTGTCGTAAACCATGATAAAACTAATTAGCAAAACGTGTCGCACCACCGTGTACGTAACAATTAAGGGTCATAAAAAAGCTGTGATGTTTTGTCTCGGCACAGATCAATATTGATCAATATCGCACAAATCAAATACATGAAAAACATGCGGGGGACATTAACATTTGATCTTAAATAATAGAAATGATATTTTTTAGACACAAATGTTAGTATTAAAGCTTTATAATTAACAACATTTAAGTATTTAAGTATGAACATCAAGTTTTCAGATATTGTGCATGCATTTTATCACCAGAGAAGAACAAATTATCCAAGTCTTCATAAGACTTGAGCGGGATAGCTTGTTAGCATAAAAGAATAGAATCAACGAATTGCAACATTTAAGTATTTAAGGTACATCATATTTTTTGACATTGACCTTAATATGGATACCATTACGTGCATTTAATTTTGCACAAACAAAAACATCATGAGCTAGCTTCCTCATGAAAGAATCAAATCAAAATCTCTTGCTGGATCCTCAACAGTAAGGGTAAGTGTTTATAATTGTCTTCGAGTTTGCCTAATTTAAAGGCCCATTATTCATCAGAAATCATCTTTATTTCTCCAAACTGTTTATTTTTAGTATCTTGTTACATTTTTCAAAAACATACTCATTTGCTATATACATGAACTATAATTTGCATCGCAAATCCGTATAATTATCATGGATAATATAGTATTTTGTATGGAAGTCAAAATACTACTTCTGCTACCTTTAATTATGAGACATAACTGCCAGTATGTGCTACTTTTCTCAGTTATTAAGTAATTAACATGCACTTAATCCTTTATTTAAACATTATTAAACACATATTTGACATATTTAAAGAATTACAAAAATATGGACTGTGCCTTTAATAAACAGTAATTTCTTAATAGATATACGTTATATATGATGTAACATCCTGCAATATATGATGACATCATTTCAATGAAAAAATACATCCTTACCAATTGGTCATCAGTTATCAATTCATATAATCCACTCCTTTGCAAATTTACTTTTTATGCTAACCAATATTTCATTAGAGAACAAATTAAATCATTTAAGCTCCTAAATGTATGAATTTACTTTTTTTCTCATCCAAATCCACTTGCATTGAAAAGAAATGATAAATCATAGATTCTTATTACTATTTCATGATTTCAAAAGTACCTTGCATGAATTGTCTAATTAAATATTAACATCATCTTTTTCTGCACCTAGAAAATCAATAAATTATACTACAAATTATCTATTTCCAGTCCCACTAATGACCCAACTGATGTTTTTCTCTTTTTTTCCCCTATATGCAAATATATTTGCAAATTCATGCTACAGTTTCCGTATTAATGATACATATTGGCCGTATTGTAAGCTTAACCATTTTTTTTTTGCATGAACTGTCTCAAAACAATACACTTTAGAGCAGCATTTTTTTTTCTTTAGAAAAAGGATAAAAACATTTCTCTTTTGTGCCTTAATGCAAATTTTTGCTACAGTTTTCCTTATCAAAACATATCGGCCATATTATAAGAAGAACCATATTATGCATGAACAGTCTAAACAATATAACTGCAGCAACTTTTTTTCTATGCATAAAAGATCAAAAATGTTTCTCTACTGCTCACTAATGCAAATTTATGCTACAGTTTCCTGATCACTGTCCTCAATGGTTATTATTATCAGCTAAACCATCTTTTACTACTGAACCATTAATACAGTAACTTAATCAGTATTTTGCATTGAAGACAAAATACAAGTTTATTTACGTTTTTTCTTTCTTTTTATATGACAAATTTTTCACATTCAAAGGTGCTTTCTTCATGTTAAAAGCATATCAAAATGCTTAAATTAAATCAATAATTAAAACAACATAAAACACAGGTTTGCCTTTTTCTCTATTAAAATTGTCTACATTTGTTTCTTTTATGACAAATCATTTCATATTCAACCCTGTTAGCATATATTACATGCTATAAATCAATAACTAAAACAATATAAAACCTTTATTTATTTTTGTCTACATTCTGTTACTTTCCATATTCACTGAAGCTTTCTTCATAACATAAGCATCTAACATACTCTTATTCAATATAAAACACGGTTTGCCTTTTCACCACTTTGTCCACATTTTGTTACTTTTATGACAAATCATTTCACATTCAATACTTCTTTTCTCCATTAGATAAGCATCTACCATGCTTTTAAAATCCATTTCTTTAAATCAATTATTAAAATATCATAAAACATAGATCTTTCTGTTTAAAGTGTACTAGTTGATCTATGTAGGTAATTCAAACTTTATGTTTTTCGGCTTTTGGACATCAGTAGAGTTCCTTTAATGGAATCAGAAACCTTTAAATAGGAATAGATATTTCATGATAAACCACTTTTACACTCTTCTTTTGTCATAGAAAATGGTCTTAAATATCATTCTATATACAGGCTATGATGATAACCACTTTCTTTTCTTCTATAAAGTGAACAGTGTAAAATAAATAAAAACAACTTGTAACTAAATATAGAAATAGAAATGAAATTTGCTTTACAGCACAGCCGCGCAAAGTGTACATATAAAGCTTAAAGGACATAGGGAATCAAATAAATACAAGCGAAATGACAGAAAAGTCTCCAGAAATATTCCGTGGTTTCAATTTACAGAACTACATTAACATTATTACTACCTTGGAAGAAAATAAACCAGTTTTTGCCTTATTTATGAGGCTTCTTATATCTCACAAATATGTTTTTTTAAACTCTACGTCGTTAACAAATTATTCTTTATGTATGTATAGTTAAAAGATTAAAACATATTATTTTTGATATAATTATGTTAGCTAAAAACTTGTCAGCAACTTAATTTTTGATATATGAAAAATGCTGAAAAATACTTTAATCTTTTTAAGACTTTTGTCTACATTCCTGGAAACAAACAAAACAAAAGCCATCAGTAAAACAGCAAGATTGACTATTCTCAGTGCTTGACAGTATAGGGTTAACGCACGTTTTTCCGTGTTATAACGTCTGCAGAGTCCCGAGGAACGGTTGGTGCCCGAGCCTTGTAGGGCGAGGGCTCCAACAGTTCTGAGGGACTCTGCAGACTTTATAACACGAACTAAACGTGCGTTGACGCTATTATAGCATAAAATTTTAAAACAGATTCATGATGTATATTTAATACAAAACACAATACATTAAATCCTTGTGCTCGGACGGTATTTATCCAATTCTACATGTTTTACGTATACGTTTTATTTTTCCGGGGCCAACAACGAACCGAACGAAATTTTGAATTTTAATTGATATTATAAAGCTTGACATTGGAGAAATATTATCTCAAGGAAAAAAAACAACAACGTTACATTACTCTTCCCAATACAAAACATGACCCTCAGAAATTCTTAGAATGATTTCAGATTGACGGTAGAAAAAAGATCAGTGACGTCATCAGAATTGGGTTTTTTCAAGCACACAAGTTTATAAAAAAAATCAGGCACTAAACATTATTCTCTCAAAGAAATATAAAGAGCATTTATCAACATAAGCATCAATAAAACAACATGTTCTCATATTCATTTTGTGTTATCCTGTTTTGTAAGTTAATCGGAGGGTTAAACTGAATGCCAGTAATTTGTTTACATTGACAACTGTCCGTTTCTTAGAAAGGGCGACAACCAAGATTAGCAGCGATGTATATACGCCGTATTTCCGGCATAGTTACTTGAATGCTGCTCGCCGTATTTAATGCGATTGAGGCCCTCGAATCCATAATTTCAATATAACAAGAGCGCATGACTCTTTGGCAAACAGGCCAAATCGTCATTTTTTTTGTTTGTTTACTGTATGTATTGCGCATAGGTGAAACCGGGCTATAACAAGAGCGCGTGACTATGTTAACACATGGTTTTGGTCCCGTTATAACATGGGCAAAATAGGGAAAAATAGCCGATTTTATGCTATAATAGTCAAAGATGCATAACTCTGTAAAAAGGCAACTCAGAGTTATGGGACATGTGCCCATTATGTAAAAGATTATCACTGCAAACAAGTGTGTATTCCATTCTAAACATAAAGATTTAACCATAGAATGAAGGTGACAACAACTTCAGTACAAATAGCTTTCCCTATTCTCAGGCTTTTCCCTAAAGTCGGGCTTAAAAATACCAAAACATTTCGCTTTAAGTCTAAAAGTACGGCTTTTAAATATAGTCGGCAATTACTTGTATTTGTACAAATGATAGGCTGCCGTCTTATATTCAGATAAATTCAGCTGTTCTCCCTCTCTGCAATCCCTATAGAATTAAGTGTCATTTATTTTTTAAAACCAATCAATCTTGGCTCTTCTTTCTGTTTGTTTTTATCAGCTGATTTGACAGGGAAGATATCATCATTATATAGGACTTCAAATCAGACGCAATTGGATTTTTTTTTATTACAGTTTCTTCTTCTTCTTCCCTTTTTTTCTTAATCAAATGATTTATTGAACACATTAAAACGCTCAGTATTTGTATTTGATTAATTATCTAACAGCAATTCAACAGCAATTAATGATTTTTTACAATAACATGAGTTAACTCCCCTGGTGGCTATTTTTAGGGTCATTCCCAAAAATATATTTAAATAATTTAAGTTTATACAAATTTATTTTAGTTCCATTGTGTTAGAAGCTATAAGCTTATTGAAATACTCTTGAATCTGTTCCAGGAACCAACCAGTACTAGGCAATGAATGTAAAGTTTCTCAAGGAGAAGAGATTGCTATAAAAAATGTGATATTTTTGATGAATGGAGATTTCACGTTGTCTTCACGGCGTCCTAACGGCAATTTCAACAATGCTACGGAGCTAATTCCACGGCGATTTAATTGGCAATTATCTGCTTTAAGGCTGCGCTTTTACTGCATTATTTGTGCTTCCAATGTGCTGAAATTATATAGCTCCTTAAAAGCTCCGTGCACACACAGTATATTTAGTGTGGTGGAGACACTGCACAATCTCAGTACAAGCGCCGTGGATAACCACCGCCGTGTTCATTTGACGTTCTTTTTGCCCATTCACGGCACTCCTGTTTCATTATAGGAGATACTACTGAGTTGTTACGGCGCCCTTACAGTGATCCCACTTTTATCTGAATGCTGAGTGACAGCGTTTCTTTTGAGCATGCCTAAAATGCGTGCCATCGGTCAGCGTTCTATGCAATGCCACAGCGATGCTGCGGCGATGTTTGTGATCTTACTGAACCCACCTCAACGTTTTGAATTTCTTTGGACACTGTGAGAACGCCGCCCTAGTGGGGGTTTAACAAATGACGCCCATTTTTAACTATAAGCTAAACAAAATGTTTTAATAAAAACATAAACATTACTACATGAGTACAGCATAATTATGTACTTTACAATATACATAGAATATGGATTGGGGATGGGGGGAACTGTCCATTATCAAATTTAAGAGACATCAAGATTGGTCAGCCGACACTAAAAGTAGTGCCTGCACAACTGTGAAAGTTGCAAATCAATTTTTATTCCAGTAGATTCAAGGTTTGACCATTTTATGTGATCAGGTGAGCTAAAATTTCTTACTTTAATCAATACAGAAATTCTCCTGTCCATAATACCCAATATCTGTTTTCCATTGTACACCTACTGTAGGCTTGTGAAACATTTGAATACATAAATAATAAGAGTTAATTAAAGTTACAGATGCAGAAACGAAGCTAGTAAATTAGATCTTCTGGGACATAACAAAACTGCACTGTTCCACGATGAAACATAACCATTTTAAATTTCTCATGTAAAACGCCATTAAAAATTGCTAAGCACCAATTTTTAAAACAAAACCAGACTTGTGGTGCCATGCAAAAAATGCAAGAAAATAGATTTGTACAAATCAAGTCCAAAGAATTTCTGGGACAGGCTTTGTAATAAGTAATATACATGACTGTAGATACAGGGAAATTTTGCACTTGTTGCGCAGTTAATTGTGACGCTTTATACGATTGGCTGACATAATTGTTGTGCAGTAAATTGTGACGCTCAATATGATTGGCTGACATAACTGACAAACTTTTCATCCTGATGTCCTTAAACTTTAAAAAGGACTGTTCCAAATGGAAGTTTGACACGTCCATCCAACAAACTGAGTAGAACCACCGAGGATCCTTACGCTAGCTGGATAGCTTCCTCACACGAATGAATCCAAAGTCCCTGTTGGGATTTGAACCCACAGTGGTGAGGGCAAGTGGTTTAAAGTTAACAACCTTAACCACTGAACCATGGACACCCCTCTGAATTCTATAAACATTAAAATTCCGAAAATTTTGGCTAGTCCCACAGGTATTAGATTTTCAAAAGTTAAACTGTAATGCACTGACCCAACTTTCACTTAAACGTTCTCAAACTTCAAACTAAGACAAAACACAATCTCAGTTTTTCAGCATAGAAAAATCTCAGACTTGAGCTGAGATTTTGACTTTGAGAACTTTAGTGAATTTTAGCCCGGTCTGATGTTTCCTTGAGCAAAAACATTACACTTAATGCTTTAATGTACTGGTTGGTTCAAGAAACAGCTTCAAAGTGTATATTGCCAACACTTGTGTAAACATATTGCCAACACTTGTGTTAACATGAAGCTAACACTCGTGTAACATGCAGCTGACACTTGTGTAAACATGCAGCTAACACTTATATAAGCATGCAGCCGACACTTGTGTGAACATGCAGCCGACACTAAATATGTTACATGCAGCTTACACAAATGCAGCTGACACTTGTGTAAACATGCAGCCAATATTTGTTCAACCAGTTCAAAGCAATGAGTGTAATGTTTCTTTCTTAAAGAAACATAAGGGCTAAATGCCCCCAACAGCGTTTCAAAATTGCTCAAATCGGGCTAAAATAGCACAATAATACTATTTATAATACATTCCACCTATTTATTTCTTGTATATCTTTTGCATTTCTTTCTGCTTTGAGTGCACTAGTTGATCTAATGTAGGAAATTCATACTTTATGTTTTTAGGCTAATGGACATCAGTTGAGTTCCTTTAATGGCATATGAAGCCTTTAAATAGGAATAAGGAGTTCATGATGAACCACTTTTACACCTCTTCATTTTTCACAGAAAATGATCTAAATTATCATTCTATATACAGGCTATGAATGATAACCACTTTATTTTCTTCTATATAAAGTGAACAATGTAAAAAAAAAAAAAACTTGTAACTAAATATAGAAATGAAATTCGTTTTACAGCACAGTCACACAAAGTGTACATTTAGTCATATAAAGCTCACATTTTGAACTAAAAAGACAAATATAGGTAATCAAATGCACAAAAGACTTAAGTTTCTCATATAAAGTGAACAGTGTAAATAACACCAACTTGTAACTAAATATAGAAAAAGAAATGAAATTCGTTTTACAGCACAGTCACACAAAGTGTACATTTAGTCATATAAAGCTCACATTTTGAACTAAAAAGACAAATATAGGTAATCAAATGCACAAAAGACTTAAGTTTCTCATATAAAGTGAACAGTGTAAATAACACCAACTTGTAACTAAATATAGAAAAAGAAATGAAATTCGTTTTACAGCACAGTCACACAAAGTGTACATTTAGTCATATAAAGCTCACATTTTGAACTAAAAAGACAAATATAGGTAATCAAATGCACAAAAGACTTAAGTTTCTCATATAAAGTGAACAGTGTAAATAACACCAACTTGTAACTAAATATACAAATAGAAATGAAATTCGTTTTACAGCACAGTTGCGCAAAGTGTACATATAAAGCTAAAAGGACATAGGGTAATCAAATAAATACAAGAGAATTAAATGACAGAAAAGCCTCCAGAAATATTCAGTGGTTTCAATTTACAGAACTACATTAACACTAATACCACCTTGGAAGAAAATAAACCAGTTTTTGCCTTATTTATCAGGCTTCTAATGTCTCACAAATATGTTTTTTTAAACTCTACGTTGTCAACAAATTATTCTTTATGTAATTTGAGGGTTGATCACAAAACTGTAGTAACTTAAATGAAACCGCTAGGCGGAGCATTATATGCCCGAAAGTGATTTTTTTTTTTAGTAAAGATGAAGAATTTGTAAGACATGGGAATTAAATAAAGTATTACCTCCTTAAAAAAAGAATCCTCCTTTGAAGTTTCAATATTGTGGTCCAAATGGAACATAAGTTATGCCCCGGAAACTGTTTTCAGTTCTAAGGTAATAGTGACCTTGACCTTTACTTTGTGACCCCAAAATCAATAGGGGTCTTCTACCCAATATGTCCAATCATACTATGAAGTTTAAACACAGTGGGCCAAATGAAACTTAAGTTATGTTCCGACAACTGTTTTCAGTTTTAAGGTAATAGTGACCTTGACCTTTACTTTGTGACCCCAAAATCAATAGGGGTTTTCTACCCAATATGTCCAATCATACTATGAAGTTTAAACACAGTGGGCCAAATGAAACTTGAGTTATGTTCCGACAACTGTTTTCAGTTTTAAGGTAATGGTGACCTTGACCTTTGACCTTGTGACTCCAAAATCAATAGGGGTTTAAAAAGTTTAAAACATATTATTTTTGATGTATGTTAGCTAAAAACTTGTCAGCAACTTAATTTTTGATAAATGAAAAATGCTGAAAAATGATTTAATCTTTTTAAGACTAATATGTCTACCTATTATGGACAATCATCATATGAAGTTTGAATATTGTGGGCCAAATGGTACTTATGTTATCAATTTCTAAGTAATAGTGACCTTGACCTTTGTTACCCCAAAATCAATAGGGGTCTTCTACCCAATATGGCCAATCATCCTATGAAGTTTGAACACTGTGGGCCAAATAGAACTTAAGTTATGCTCCAGAAACTGTTTTTAGTTTTAAGGTAATTGTGGCCTTGACCTTTGACCTTGTGACCCCAAAATCAATAGGGGTCTTCTACCCAATATGGACAATCATCCTATGAAGTTTGAACACTGTGGGTCAAATGGAACTTAAGTTATGCTCCGGAAACTGTTTTAAGGTAATAGTGACCTTGACCTTTGACCTTGTGACCCTAAAATCAATAGGGGTTTAAAAAGTTTAAAACATATTATTTTTGATGTATGTTAGCTAAAAACTTGTCAGCAACTTAATTTTTGATAAATGAAAAATGCTGAAAAATGATTTAATCTTTTTAAGACTAATATGTCTAGATTTCTGGAAAACAAACAAAACAAAACAGCTCAATTGACTATACTCAGTGCTTGACAGTAGTAAAAGATGCATAACTCTGTAAAAAGGCAACTCAATTTTATGGGACCTGTGCCCATTATGTTTAAGACAATCACAGCAAACAAGTGTGTGATGTTTCAACCTATTCCCTTCTGTTACAGTTTCAAAGATACAGACTTGCACATAAATGTCATAAAAGCTTAACACAAGTTTTGACGGTGTTGCCGATATGTCAATACAATAGCTCTCTTTCTAAAATCTCCGAAAAGTCAGGCTTAAAATACCAAAACATTTCGCTTTTAATAAGTCTAAAAGTACGGCTTTTAAATATAGTCGGCAATGACTTGTATTTGTCCAAAATTTAATGATAGGCTGCCGAATCTTATATTCAGATAAATTCAGCTGTTTCTCCCTCTCCGTAATCCCTATAGAATTAAGTGTCATTTATTTTTTAAAACCAATCAATCTTGGCTCTTCTTTCTGTTTGTTTTTATCAGCTGATTGGACAGGGAAGATTTCATCATTATATAGGACTTCAAATCAGACGCAATTGGATTTTTTTTATTACACATTTCTTCTTCTTCACTTTTTTTCTTAATCAAATGATTTATTGAACACATTAAAACGCTCAGTATTTGTATTTGATTAATTATCTAACAGCAATTCTACAGCAATTAATTATTTTTTTTACAATAACATGAGTTATCTCCCCTGGTTGCTATTTTTAGGGTCATTCCTATAATCTCAATATATTTTAATAATTAGTTTATACAAACAATTATTTCAGTTTGATAGTGTTGGAAGCTATAAGCTTATTGAAACACTCTCGAATCTGTTACTGGAACCAACCAGTACTAAGCAATGAATGTAAAGTTTCTCAAGGAAACAACAGCTAGCGCCTGACAAGGTTTGAACCCACGCAGTCAGCAATCCTTAGATTACTAGTCTGATGCGTTAACCACTTGGCTAAACCACACCTTTATTTAAATAATTATTTAAAGACAAGGTTATTTTACATGAAAACATCCTACAAGCTTATCATTTGGCTTAAATTGTAGTGTGTTTTGAGAAATATCATTTTGTAAAATCCACAAGTACATGCATGGCTGTTTGTTTCCGCTGAAAAAAAAACTTGAATGTTAATAATTGTGTTTCATATCGTGATGACGGCCAAATACAAGTTATTTGTATACATGATGATAAAAAATATTGGTTCCTAAAATTACTGAAATGTCATACTACTTAATCAGATCAACAAAAACAGATCAATAAAAACAAACATTTTTCTTTAAGCTTTTGACATTTAGTCTTCTTCTGTTTATATAATAACAAATGACCACAACAACCGTTCAATATCTTAACCGACTTTGGCAATCTTGCAATTTAGACCAGACCATTCACCATTTTCAGGTAAAATTTCTGGACTTTGTACTGACAAAATAGTGAACAGTGCAAACCATGATCTTAAGGCATTGATCGAAGATGAGTGGAGGGAACTGTCCATTATCAAATTTAAGAGATATCAAAATTGGTCAGCCGGCACTAAAAGTAGCCCTTGGCCAGACTGCACAAGCCTAAAAGTTGCAAATAAATTTTTGGTTCCAGCAGATTCAAAGTTAAAATATGGCCATTTTTATGTGATCAGGTGAGCTAAATTGCTTACTTTAATCAATACAGAAATTCTTCCGTCCATAATACCCAATATCTGTTTTCCATTGTACACCTAATGTAGGCTTGTGAAACATTTGAATACATAAATAATAGAGTTAATTAAAGTTACAGATGCAGAAACGAAGATAGTAAATTAGATCTTCTGGGACATAACAAAACTGCACTGTTCCTCAATGAAACATATCCATCTTAAAATTTCTCATGTAAAAAGCCATTAAAAATTGCTAAGCACCAATTTTAAAACAAAACCAGACTTGTGGTGCCATGCAAAAAATGCAAGAAAATAAATTTGCGCAATTCGAGTCCTAAGAATTTCTGTGACAGCCTTTGTAACAAGTAATATAGATACAGAGAATTTTTTCGCTTGTTGTGCAGTTAATTGTGAGGCTTTATATGATTGGCTGACATAATTGTTGTGCAGTAAATTGTGAGGCTCTATTACGATTGGCTGACATAACTAACAAACTTTTCATCCTGTTGTCCCTATACTTTAAAATGGACTGTTCCAAATGGAAGTTTGACATGTCCATCCAACAAACTGAGTAGTTTACCACCGAGGTTCCCCAAACTAGCTGGATAGCATCCTTACACTAATGAAACCGAAATCCCTTTTGGGATTTGAACACACAGTGGTGAGGGTAAGTGGTTTAAAGTTAACAACCATAACCACTCAGCCATGGACACCCCTTCTGAATTTACATCAAAATTCCAAAAGTTTTGGCAAGTCCCGCAGGTCAAAGGTTTTGAGAAGTTACACTGTAATGGACTGGCCTGGCTTTCACTAACGTCCTTAAACTGAGACAAATCTCAATCTCTCAGTTTCTCAGCTTAGAAAAATCTCAAGACTTGAGCTGAGATTTTGACTTTGACAATGTTAGGGCAAGCCAGGCCTGATGTTTCCTTGAGCAAAAACTTTACACTTAATGCTTTAAAGTATGTGTTGGATGCTTCAAACATGTGACTATAAGCTATTAATAGTTTCCACGACAATCAAACTAAAACAAATTCTAAGTAAACAAAGAAAAGATGTTGAACAGCACGTAAAATAAATTCTGTATAAACCTGTATTCCTTCTTACAGCACAGCCATAATTTATTAACAAATGTCTTTCCTTAAGAATCATTCTTCAGTATAAAATTATGAAGTAAAAATTTGATCAATAACTTTTAAATGTTCTCCGGAAATTGGATTACTTATTTAAGAGCAATCTCCAGACTTTTATTAGACAGTTTAAATGACCTAGAAGGCTTGTTTAAGACATTTTTACACAAGAAATAAGAATATGTTTTACACAAGAAATAACAAACTTTGTAACAATCTGACAGATTTCTAATATTGACTTCCATTTTCAGAACAGTCCTTTATTTATTTTTTCGGATATCAAGATAAAATTTTAACAATTTGAAGTCGGACATGAAGAACAGTGCCAGGTTAGCCGTCACGGATGTGCAGTCTGGCATCGCTGTATAAAGGTGACAAAAGCTCATCACTTTTGGTTCCAGGAGCGTAAGTGTAAAACCTAAGCCTTTCAATAGAGAAAAGTTACAGCACCAGTGACCTTGACCCATTTATACATGAACATCTACCAAATGGACATGTCAAGGGAAACAATTTCAATACCAGTTCTTTTATTTTCTTTTTGTTGTTCAAAGGGCCAAGTCCCCTTATTCTTTTATAACCAAACGAATCTCATCTGAAATGGCACAACCCAAGTAAAATACCAACAGAGGTCAATTTATGCAAAAATAACCCTTATTGCATTAGCCACAGAGTAGAATGATTGGAGATATATGCTGCAAAATCAATCTGTAATAGCAAATAAAATGTAAATTATTACTTAAATCTTAAATCTTTTTACTTTTCTTAAAATCTTAAAATACGTTTTCCTCAAGTTTGATTTTCTTGAAATATTTTGGCATCAATTGGAGGCCTGAAGCTTTTAAAACATGAAATTAAAATCTAACTAACAGTCAAATCGGCAAAAAGTATTTTAGCAACAAATCTGTGACAATAATTTTTTGTAGTAACTGTTTTAATAATTCATGGAACATTTTGCAGAAGGACTTCTAAAATCAATACCAACTAAATATCTATGCTTTTATGTTGAGAAATTAGAAAGTTAAGATTAAAATCACAACTTTAAAGCAGCACTCATACAAAATTCATGCTAATTCTTATGAAAATTTTGAAAATATATTTAAAAGTAAAATATTTTAAGGTGGACAAAAAATTTATTTATGCATTGCAAATGGCGCTTTTATGTTAAGAAATAAGAAAGTGTACATTTTAAGACATGGGATTCATATCATATCTTAAAAGCTACCAAAAATTGCTATTAAAGTAGTATGCTTCCAGATTCATGCTAATTTTTATGAAAATTTTAAAAATGTATTTAAAAGTAAAATATTGTGAAGTGAACAAAAAAGTAATTTACACATTGCATAATTATGGCATTAAAAAAAATATGAAAATTATCAAAAATAGGTCAGAACGTGCAAAACAAAGCCCTTATTGTGTTAGTCACGCAGTAGTTATATGATGATAAATACTGTAAATTTAGTTATTAATTGCATAATGTGTAAATTGTTTTTTGAATTGTGAATATTAAAAGGTTTTTACTTTCTGTTAATCTTAGTAAACTTTCTCAAGGTAGATATAATTTCTTGAAATATTTTTTGCTCATCTGGATGCATGCAGCTTTAAAGAAGGGAATGGAATTTTTATAAGTTTTTTTTGTTTTGATTTTGTACCATTTGATGTAGGTTGTGGGCAAAATTTTACAGCCATTAAATTTCTGCTCATTCAGATTTTCCAGAACAATAATTTTGATGGACCAAAAATTGAAAAGTTTTGAAATGCTTTTAACTAAAATTGCCAGCGGCTAGCAAAATATATTTCTATTAAACTCAGTCAGTAAATTCAATATCATCTATAATATATTTATTACACATGCAATTTAATACCATCTTCATGTCATTTTTGCCTATATATTTCATAAGAATTAACCAGCATACAAAAGTGCATGTAAAAAGTCAAAAGTTTATTTTCATTAATCAGAATCTTACACTAGTTGTCATATAATACAAAAAAATTTAACTCTTCCAAGAAAATGACATAAAGTTTGCTAAAGGCATAAATAACAATTTCTTGAACTTGTTATATAAACAAGAGCTGTCAGTATGACAGCGTGCTCGACTATTTTCAGTGCTTGATAGTAAATCAAGAGCAGGATAATGTAGAATTTTCTTAGTTAAAAAAGGGCCATATTCTGTCAAAATCCATGTAAGAATTATGGGCCTTGGGCTATGACCTCCTATTATGCTCTCAAAATAAGTGTGGAAAGTTTCAACTCATCTTTTATGGCAACATAAAGGAATAGTCAGCTCAAAAATTACCTTTTATGGCAACATTATAAAGGAATACTCAATTTAAAACATTATCTTTTATGACAACATGGTTTGTTTTCATATTCATCTTGATGAAAGCGTAAGGTTGATAAATAACAATAAAAATTCATGTGCCTTTTAGTTGATTTTCCTATTCTTATGGCATCATAAAGAAAAAGTTAAGCTAAAAATAATCTTTTATGGCGTTACATAAAAAGGAGAAACGTGATATATCACAAATTAACCATATCATTGCACTTATTGTCAGGCTGTTTACTCTCTGTAAGTTGTTGACATTTCTTGGAATCTGTGCTTCTGGCACAGTAACTTGATATAATGCGGTAAAAAAAAATTATCATAAAACTTCTAAATGTAGTAGTACAGTTTGATATATGACATTATAAAGTTAATCATTAAAATCTTATGTAGCAAAATTATTACAAATCTGATATGTGATACAAGAGATATAGTCTCATTAAAAAAATTATAAATATCTAATGCCAAAGACCTTAGGTATGTATTTTTGTAATTTCGAATCTCAAAATTACAAGCTATAATTGTAAACAGTTCAAATGATTTTACTGAATCCTGTGGTTCCAAGCCTACATAAATTCTCATTAAAGGCACAGTATGCCTCAGAAAAACAGTCTGTTAGCTCAATAGGTAGGGCATTGGACTGTGAATCAAATGACCCAGGTTCGATTTCCGGACAGTGCAGGTCACTTTCACTCTGATTGATCATGAAATCTTTTCTAAAAATTCTTGTTAAACAGGGGGTGTAACTCAAGAAATATTGCTTTCAGAATTATGCCCCTTGTCTATCAACAGCACCTTGTCGTGATAAGCAAGTATTCCTATTTTCATGATGTTTGAATAATGACCTAAAATTATTTCAGATTTTGCATGACAACAATGATGCCACAGCGATCATAATTCCTAAATTCTTTCTACGAAACAGACATGCTAAAAATTAAAATTCTCTTTACTAACCTGATATGTCAAACTTGGCAGCCTGGATATCTTCAAACAAATTATCTCCCTTTACATTAGGTATAATACACTGAAGCTGACTGAGAACAGCTTCATCTCTCGGAGTTATCTTTCCTGCTTCTGGTGATCTATTTATAGTATCAACCAATATTGTACCTGAAAAAAGATAACAGATTCATTAAAAGCATATGTCAGATATGAAAAAATATCATTTGTAATTGAATAGATATATTTTGTTATTGATCAATAGATATCATTGGTAGTTTTATCATTCATTAGATATCTTTTCTTATTCAATTAATAGACAACTAAAATTGTTATGAAATATATAAAATTTGTACCTGAATAGATATCATTTGTTATTGAATAGATATTATTTGTTATTGAATAGATATTATTTGTAATTGAATAAGTATCATTTGTTATTTAATAGACATCTTTTGTATCATTTGTTATTGAATAGATATCTTTTGTTATTGAAAAGATATCATTTGTTATTTAATAGATATTTTTTGTTATACAATAGACATCTTTTGATATGAAATATATAACATTTGTAACTGAATAGATGTCATTTGTTATTGAAATTAGATATGATTTGTAAATGAATAGATATCTTTTGCTATTGATATTATTTGTTATTGAATATTCTGACATCATATGTTACTAAATAGACATCATACATTGTTTTTGAAAAGATATTATTTGTTATTGACTAGACAAAATTTGTAACTGAATAGATATGATTTGTTATTTAATATTTATTATTATTTTGTTATTGAATAATCATATATTATTTTGTTCTGAAGAGATACCATTTTGAGTCCATAATTCCTTTTGTTTCAACAAAGATATCATGCGTTATTGAATAAGACATTATTTGCAAATGAATAATAATTCTTCCTTCCTTTTACTGACAATCAACAGAAACAGAGAGAGTCTGACATTTTCCCCAACACTCCATCACGACATACGATAAATCAAATTATCTCAAATCTACATGCAAAACAACAATTTGTTTCCAAGCGCTTGGTAAATCACTTTTAAATGACTTACAAATGTAGCTAATTAATGGATCTACAGAAAATGAGTGAGACTAAAATCAGATTCTATTCTTCTGACAATTTCAGAGCTGCTTGTCATTTGAGATTTAAATCTCATAATGAGTGTTAACAATAAATTTTAAGTTCAAATTGATTAGGTCTTAGGAATTTATGCCGATTTTAGACTCTCAATTCAAAATGTTTTACAATGGATGAATTAAAGTATTTATAAATACAAGTATGTAAATTATTTTATATACCAATTTTTTTGTGGTTGGGATTTAAATTGCTCGGAGACTTATAATAATGATCTTTAAAGGTGACTTTCCAGCTTTACTGTTCGATCTAAGGTGCCCCTCCTTGCATTATTTCAGGCACGAACGAACGGGCACATGGGGCATTCATATTCGCATCTTATACTTCAAAGTAATTTATTATTACTAATCTATAAATAGCTGCTTTGAGATTGGTTAAACTGCGCAGGAGTGTAATAAAGCCCTTTAATAAAAGCAATTGTGTGATTCTTAGCCTATTTGGAAAGAAATTAGTGTTGCAACACTTTTCATTTTTTTGATATTTTTCACAATAACAAGAGCTGTGTTGCAACACTTTTCATTTTTTTGATATTTTTCACAATAACAAGAGCTGTCCATTTTTTTTTATATTTTTCACAATAACAAGAGCTGTCCATTTTTTTTTGATATTTTTCACAATAACAAGAGCTCAGCTGTCCATTTTTTTTATATTTTTCACAATAACAAGAGCTGTCCATTTTTTTTGATATTTTTCACAATAACAAGAGCTGTCCATTTTTTTTTATATTTTTCACAATAACAAGTCAGCTGTCCATTTTTTTTGATATTTTTCACAATAACAAGAGCTGTCCATTTTTTTGGATATTTTTCACAATAACAAGAGCTGTCCATTTTTTTGATATTTTTCACAATAACAAGAGCTGTCCATAGGACAACTATTCTTAGTGCTTGAAAGTAATTAAAGAACCTTGATAATGTAAAATTTTCTAAGTTAACAAAAGAGCTCATTTTTTCTTTAAATCCATGTTACAGTTAGAGACCTCTGAGTTAGTCCTATTATGCTCTCAAGGAAGTGTATGAATTTCAACTTATTTCAAAGCCAGATGTCAATGGAATATGAAATGGAATATGAAAATATCCGAGATGGTATGCAAACTTTGTGTACAAACCTCCTGTGTACACCTTGGGGGCATGATGGTGAACAAATGTGCAAAGTTTCAAAGCCATATGTCAATATTTGAGGTGTTACAAAAACTTTAACGTAAATTTTAAGTTGAAAAAGGACATAATTCTCTCAAAATGCTTGATAGAGTTACCTCCTCCTGACTACAGGTCGGGGTCATGATGGTGAACAAGTGTACAAAGTTTCATAGCTATATGTCAATGGACTTTGAAAATACTTGAGGTGTTACAAAACATTTAACATAAATGGTTACCTGTGAGGACTGGTTACAATGGACTTTGAAAATATTTGAGGTGTTACAAAACATTTAACATAAATGGTTACCTGTGAGGACTGGTTACAATGGACTTTGAAAATATTTGAGGTGTAACAAAAAAAAATTAACATAAGTGGTTACACAGACACCAACACCGACGCTCAAGTGACTAGGAATAGCTCTTCTTACTCTTATTGAATAGTCGAGCTAAAAATGATGATTCTGAAAAAAAATATTTCCAGCAGTCATGTCAAAAAAACCTTGGTTGAGTCCCTTTAACGGACATAATATTATGTAAGCCATTTTAAACCAAATAAAATTTTAATATATTCAAGTAATTCGATACATTTACTTGCACTTAGTAGGTTTTTTATTACCATAATACTCCAGTGCAATTGGGTCTTCCTTTTACAGTGTCAAAGAATTGATTTTATCACCTTACACCCCAGTTACACAGAGCCATCGGTGATTGATCGGTAGTTTTTTTAGCCAAATTATGGAGTGAACCGATGACAACGTATTTAACACCGATATCACCTATTGGTCACCTGTTTTCCACCTATCAACTGCTATTGGGGAAAGATAAGTTTCATCGGTGAAAAATTACCAATTGGGATTTTTAAACACGTTTAAAATTCTCGATCGGTGAAAATATTTTAAAAATAACCGACGGCAACCTATATCACCAGATATGCAAGCTCTTAATCACCGATATCGCCGATCAGACAAAGATAACCAAATATGAATCACCGGCCATATCTGACGGAAAGAGTTTAACCACTGATGACTAGCTATCAAACACCGATTAATCAGCGTTACGCCCGATTTAGCTCCAATTTACAAACGATAAAAACCAAAAGTATTTCAGCATTTAATCATCGACCCATTCCCGTTTGAGTTTGCTTTCTGTCACCGATGGCCGTTTACACAGAAAACCAGAAATAAAATCACGCATGACAACCGATCATAACAGCGAGTAAATTTAAAATTAAATGACCGATTGGGGACCGACCGTCTGTGTAACTGGACCCTTACATAACCATTTCCAGCAACAAAATGCATCATCAGCATTTTTCAACATTTTAAGGAACTCCACTGAGGTCCAAAAATCTAAAAACATAAAAATTGGAAGTTTTTACACAGATCATTCTTTAAGACTATGTGGTACTTAAAATGGAAAGATCCATGTAAATCCATGTTAGAGTTACGGCCATGGGCAGTGGCCCAAATATTTAACCAAAAGTGTGATGTCACTGATGCTAACATGGAAGCTGGGAATGAAAACACTACTCTCTTCGAATAGTTGAGCTAAAAACACATAGAAACCCCAACTGAAAACAACAATTTTCAAACTCAATACATTTTTTGTTGTTTGTTACAATTTTCTCCCATCTAAAGACAGCTCTGTAAAAGTACTCTTTAGGAACAATAAATGGTTTCACACGTTTGTACACAATTTCTCCTGTTTTATACAGGAAAACATAATGAATTTTTAACGAGAATGCTTAATGAGATGTAGGAAAACTGCATTAAACACTTGTGTGAGCAGGAGAAAGGAACGTTCATGGTTTTCTACAATCCATATTGTGAAAAGGAATAACAAAATGCTTTCCAAATAATCCTATGGGAGACTAGAAGGGAGTGCCATACCAACCGTTTAGAGTGTATAAGAGATGACTGGTATGGTTTGAGGTGAAGTAGAGATGATTTTTTTTACATACCCATTGGGTAGGGGAGATGTGTTATGGTCGAAAATGAAGAAGAAATGTGGTTTGTTTAAGATAAAGTAGAGATGTGGTATGGTTTAAGGTAAGGTAAAGATGTGGTATGGTTTCAGATGAAGAAGAATGTGGTATGGTTTAAGGTGAAGTAGAGGTATGGTATGGTTTAAGGTATGGTTTAAGGTAAACTAGAGATATGGTATGGTTTTGGGTAAAGTAGAGATGTGGTATGGTTTAAGGTTAAATAGAAATGTGGTATGGTTTAAAGTAAGGTAAAGATGTGGTATGGTTTAAGGTGGGGTACAGTTGTGGTATGGTTTAAGGTGACGTAGAAATGTGGTATGGTTTAAGGTGACATAGAAATGTGGTATGGTTTAAGGTGAAGTAGAAATGAGATATGGTTTAAGGTAAAGTAGAGTTGTGGTATGGTTTAAGGTAAAGTAGAGATGTGGTATGGTTTAAGGTAAAATAGAAATGAGATATGGTTTAAGGTAAAGTAGAGATGTGGTATAGTTTAAGGTGAAGTAGAAATGAGATATGGTTTAAGGTAAAGTAGAGTTGTGGTATGGTTTAAGGTAAAGTAGAGATGTGGTACAGTTTAAGGTAAAATAGAAATGAGATATGGTTTAAGGTAAAGTAGAGATGTGGTATAGTTTAAGGTAAAATAGAAATGAGATATGGTTTAAGGTAAAGTAGAGATGTGGTATAGTTTAAGGTGAAGTAGAAATGAGATATGGCTACAGGTGAAGTAGAGATGTGGTATGGTTACAGGTGAAGTAGAGATGTGGTATGGTTTAAGGTGAGGTAAAGATGTGGTATGGTTTAAGGTAAGGTAAAGATGTGGTATGGTTTAAGGTAAAGTAGAGATGTGGTATGGTTTAAGGTGAAGAAGAGATGTGGTATGGTTTAAGGTGAAGAAGAGATGTGGTATGGTTTAAGGTGAAGAAGAGATGTGGTATGGTTTAAGGTGAAGAAGAGATGTGGTATGGTTTAAGGTGAAGTAGAGATGTGGTATGGTTGAAGAATGAATTTAAAGGTGGCGTAAAAAGGAATGGAAATGGAAAAGAGTTGGACTGTAGTTAAAAAAAGTGAAGTTATGAAGAATATAAGGGGTTACAAGTGGACAGTGTATTTGTTTGTTTCTCTCATTGGTACACCAATTTAAACACAAATACTTGGCCATATTTTTAGTCAATAATGAAGCGCAGTGTCTGTAGCATGAACTAACATCTCTCTGACACAGAAAAAGAAAACATGACCAAAATTCAGAAAAAAAAGTCAATCTTAGTTTCTTTGTTAATTTTCCAGACGATGTTTTGTCTTAATCTTCTACATTTAAAAGGCAAAAAGACGCGCGAGTTTCTAATTCACAAAACCAATAGTGAAAACATCGTGAACTGAAAGTGTGTGAGAGGTTTCTTCAATGTAAAATTACAGTCAACAGAATCAGGTGTCAGTTTTGAGAGCTTCTTTAAGGCGAAAAAATGTGTTTTTCCCTGAGGCTTTAATATAACAAAACAATCTGTTTTTCTCTCAAGCTTAAAAATAACAAAAATGGTATGTGTTTTTCTCTAAAGCTTCCATGCAACAAATAATAACAAAACTATTTGTATTTGTGTTTTATTTTGTTTACATTTAGAACAAACAAGAGTGTCCCAGTAGGACAGCATGCTTGACTTTTTGTAAAACGAAAGCCTCAGGTTAGTGTAGAATTTCTTTAGTTCAAAAGGGCCATAATTCTGTCAAAATTTAGTTAAGAGTTATGTGTTTTGGACTGTTTAAATTGTTGGATTTTAAGTCACGAACATATGGCAACCTTCAATATTTACTTGTGGAGGACGACCTCAGGTGCTCCTTTGAGCATTATTTCAGGCATGAGGTGGCACCCTAGTAGAACCAGCTTGCTGGATAACTATTTCACTTAAAAGAATCCAAAGTGATCCTTGCTGTATTTGAACCCACAACCATGCATGAGAGGCAAGTGATTTAAAGTTGGCAAACTTGAATTTAATTGAGTTTCTTTAGACCCATGGCGGTCAAGGATAACCTACAAAAGTGCAAGCACTTATTTCAAGTAGGTTCCCTACCTCAGCAGACTCCCTAAAATGGTTCGTTTACATGCCCATGCAGTACCATTCTACCACAAAGGCATGCTTTATCTACACCCTTTTCCCAATGAAGCAATAAAATAAGTATAGATATACCATTGCTGCGTTGACGATTTCTGGGTTTGCCTTAATTATACCATAATCACGTGACCTTTCTTATGCCTTGACCTCACGAGACTAAGTCGAGTGAGGTTGCATAAAATGGTGTAAAATTACTTGCTAAAGGATATAATTGCTTGCCCGAGTGTAAAATTACTTGTTAAAAGAAATAATGACTTGGCCCAGAGTGTAAATTTACTTGCTAAAGGAAATAATGGCTTGCCCCTGAGAGTAAAGTTACTTGCTAAAGAAAATAATGGCTTGCCCCAAGGTGTAAAACTACTTGCTAAAGGAAATAATGGCTTGCCCCTGAGTGTAAAGTTACTTGCTAAAGAAAATAATGGCTTGCCCCAAGGTGTAAAACTACTTGCTAAAGGAAATAATGGCTTGCCCCTGAGTGTAAAGTTACTTCCTAAAAAAATAATAGCTTGCCCCTGAGTGTAAAGTAGCTTGCTAAAGGAAATAATGGCTTGTCCTTGAGTGTAAAATTATTTGCTAAAGAAACATGATGGCCCTGAGGTCGCTCACCTGAAAATATGAATTTCTTTAGACTATTGGCAGTCAAGAATAACCTAAGAAAAAGCAAGCACTTATTTCCAGTAGGGTCCTTACCTCAGCAGACTCTAGAGACAGCTCTGAGATATAACCAGACTCCCAAGCTCTTATCAAATAGACCCCTTGGTTCGTTTACATGCCCAGTACCACGCTAGTACGGAGGCATGCTTTATCTACACCCTTTTCCCAATGAAGCAATGAAATAACATCATGTTTGTGTTTTTCTGTGAAGCAATAATAACTTCAATAATACTTTTACTGCATCAATCATTGATAAATGATGTATTTTGTATTGATAACCATGGAGTGTTTTGCTTACACTAGTGTCTATTTTGCCAATACAGCCTATTTGTACATGACATTATTTGTAAATATATTTAATGGTTCATTTATTCCTAATTCCTTCGAGGGTACTTATATAATGCTATGAATACAAACGAGAATTAGCGTGCTGAAAAACTCTTCCCAAGTTAATCAACCTCAAACACTTTTCATTGAATATAATGCTAAGTAAATTTGCCGTAGTGTTTTTTTTCATGATGAGTCATATTGTATTTTTCAGGCTATTATTGTATTTTCCGCCAATGTGATGCATGATCAATATTATTTTGTCTATTTATGTATTTTTAGCTTTCATGTCAGTATCACTTTATACAGAATTTATTTTAGTCAATGATTGTGTAGGAGGCATAATAAGCATAATAGAAACACTCTCAAATCTGTTCCTGGTACCAACCAATACTGATTTAGCAGTGAGAGTAAAGTTACTTGCTAAAGAAAATAATGGCTTGCCCCAAGGTGTAAAACTACTTGCTAAAGGAAATATGGCTTGTCCCTGAGTGTAAATTTACTTGCTAAAGGAAATATGGCTTGTCCCTGAGTGTAAAGTTACTCGCAAAGGAAATTATAGCTTGCCCCTGATGGGGTTCCTATAACCAACTGTTAGTCACTAAGTAATGAATGTAAAGCTACCTACTTAAGGAAACAACTACTTGCCCCTTACCGGAGTGAATTCTAGAGTGTATTTGTAAGCTTATAGCTTCCTACACAATCAAACAAAAATAAATTCTGTATAAACAAATTTTAATCAGAGTAGTGGGGTGATCGAACCTGTGCTACCCCTTATAAGTCAAAGATTGCTACTAATAGACCACTTTGCCTGCTCTTTTATACTTGTGGCATTATAGGATTGCCATTTATATAGCTACTGATAACTAAATAACAGCTTTTTTCCATGTCATTAAATATACTAATACAATTTGCCAACCATTTTTTCCCCCAATATGATGATTTTCCTTTCTTTATTATAATAACTGATGTCAGACAATACACAATATGGTCAATACAGTTTTGTCTCTCTTTTGTCCTTTCATACACACATGATCATTATCGTCATGATATATGGAAATCTATCATTTCAGTTTTGTTTTTCTTCACAATTGTATTATTATTGTTATCAGAAATGAAATTTATATGTCCATTCAACAAACTATGATGGCCTAAGTTTGCTCACCTGAAAGTCATTGTTTGAAAAGGTCGTAATTCTTATGATCCAGTCTATGACACAATTTCAATATTAAACTAATATTTTCAAAGTTTTCCCTTTATATACTCCTGAAAATGAGACAACACACCCAAGTGGCAGCGTGACCAAGTGGTTAACGTGTCAGACTAGTAATCTAAGGATTGCTGACCACGTGGGTTCAAACCCTGTCAGGGGCAAGCCAGAGTGTTTCAATATAAGCTTATAGCTTCCAACACAATCAAACTAAAATAAATTTGATTAAACTAAATGGACATTATTATTCAATGAATTTAAATGATTTCAACAATCTTGATTGAAGTTCCACAAGAAACAACCATTCATTGATTTAAAGATATAAATTGCAAACAAATCTAGTGTTCAAATACAGCTGTTAAAAACAAGATATGTTTGTAAAACATGTACGCGTATGCCCCCTATCAGCAGCCAATTAGTCATGTGATAAGGTTATTATGCATGACTTCTGACCCAGTGATCAAACAATTAATAAGGGTTATCAAGTATCTACTGGTCATGACCTTAACCTTTGACCCCTTGACCCAAAACTCAATAGGGGTCATCTGCGGTCACGACCATCATCATACAAAGTTTGAAGTTCCTAAGGCCTAAGCGTTTTTAGTTAATTGATCAGAAACCGTTTTTTACCTACAAGGTCAATGTGACCTTGACCTTTGACCCCTTGACCCCAAAGTCAATAAGGGTCATCTGCTGGTCATGACCAATCACCATACCAAGTTTGAAGTTCCTAGGCCTAAGGGTTCTTTAGTTATGATCGGAAAACCGTTTTAAACATACAAGGTCAATGTGACCTTGAACTTTGACCCGCCCAAAAGTCAATAGGGGTCATCTGCTGCTCATGACCAATCATCATGCCAAGTTTGAAGTTCCTAAGGCCGAAGCGTTCTTTAGTTATTGATCAGAAACCGTTTTTTACTTACAATGTCAATGTGACCTTGACCTTTGACCCCTTGATCCCAAAATCAATAGGGGTAATCTGCTGGTCATGACAAATCACCATACCAAGTTTGAAGTTCCTAGGCCTAAGCGTTCTTAAGTTATTGATCAGAAACCGTTTTTTAACTTACAAGGTCAATGTGACCTTGACCTTTGACCCCTTGACCCAAAACTCAATAGGGGTCATCTGCTGGTCACGACCAATCATCATACAAAGTTTGAAGTTCCTAGGCCTAAGCGTTTTTAGTTAATTGATCAGAAAACCGTTTTTAACCTACAAGGTCAATGCGACCTTGCCTTTGACCCCTTAACCCCCAATATCAATAGGGGTCATCTGCTGGTTCATGACCAATCACCATACCAAGTTTGAAGTTCCTTAGGCCTAAGGGTTCTTTAGTTATTGATCGGAAACCGTTTTTACCCAAAGAGGTCAATGTGACCTTGACCTTTTGACCCCTTGGCCCCAAATCAATAGGGGTCATCTACTGAATCATGACCAATCACCATATCAAGTTTGAAGTCCCTAGGCCTAAGGGTTCTTTCGTATTGATCGGAAACCGTTTTTACCTACAAGGTCAATGTGACCTTGACCTTTGACATCTTAACCCCCAAAATCAATAGGGGTCATCTGCTGGTCATAACCAATCACCCATACCAAGTTTGAAGTTCCTAGGCCTAAGGGTTCTTTTGTTATTGATCAGAAACCGTTTTTTACCCAAGAGGTCAATGTGACCTTGACCTTTGACTCCTTGACCCCAAAAATCAATAGGGGTCATCTACTGATCATGACCAATCACCATACCAAGTTTGAAGTTCCTAGCCTTAAAGTTCTTTAGTTATTGATCGGAAACCGTTTTATTGCTTACAAGGTCAATGTGACCTTGACCTTTGACCCCTTGACCCCAAAATCAATAGGGGTCATCTACTGATCATGATCAATCACCATATACCAAGTTGAAGTTCCTAGGCCTTAAAAGTTCCTTTAGTTTTATTGATCGGAAAAACGTTTTTTTGCTTACAAGGTCAATGTGACCTTGACCTTTGACCCCTTGACCCCAAAATCAAAATAGGTCATCTACTGATCATGACCAATCACCATTACCAAGTTTGAAGTTCCTAGGCCTTAAGGTTCTTTTAGTTATTGATCGGAAACCGTTTTTGCTTACAAGGTCAATGTGACCTTGACCTTTGACCCCCTGACCCCAAAATCAATAGGGGTCATCTACTGGTCATGACCAATCACCATACCAAGTTTGAAGTTCCTAGGCCTAAGGGTTCTTTAGTTATCACTCGGAAACCATTTGGTCTACGGACCGACGGACCGACGGACCGACAAGTGCAAAGCAATATACCCCCTTTTCTTCGAAATGGGGGCATAATAAAAGAAGAAAGTTCAGCATCAAATCAACTGGTACCGATCTTCTACTTTTTTTTATAATGATGTGGCAGAAACATTTTATCCTTGGGCTTCCTATTCCCCATAATAACAAGCTTATCGCTTTCTTTGCGTGTACTTCTCCCATCAACATGTTATTGAGGTGATAGTTCAAAGTAACTTTAACCTCCAGGCAGCCACATCAATAATCCCATGGGAGATGTATGATTTACTTTTTGTAGTTACCAAAAAAACATTTCATGCTTATCCATCACATACATTCCTATGTTTTTTTATGGTAATTTACTCTTTCAGTGCCAGCAGCAATATTATCAGTCACTTTAGTACAGAAGCGGGTTAACTCCTCTTAAATTATATTAAGATTTAACCTGTTACTGTAATGAAGTGACAATATAATGCCATTGGTATTGTAAGAGTTATGCTAGTCAAAATAATTATGACGTATTGAGGGATACTTTTGTTTGTTTGTTATGTGTTGCTTAGAATCTTGTATACATGTAAACAATACTCTGCTACAGAAATTTAGCATGTGCTACTTAGTGGTTGAGCACAATAAAACAAAAAGTTTCCAAATTGTCAAAGCATTGTATGGAATTGCACAAAAGTGAATTCTGTCTATGCTTGCAATTTGACCAATGCCATCAATGAACAGGTTCAATCAACTTTGCTGCGATTGAATGGGTCCCCTTTTGGAGATGTCCACTTTTCAATACTCCATACTGATATTGTGAATAATTTCATTACTTAACCACCGAAATCCCCCATGCCCATGGGAACTGTGAACATCAATACTCCCATGATTGGAAATCAATAATCCCATTAGAAATGTAAACTTCAACAATCCCATGGGAAATGTCAACCGTACAAAGCCCATGAGAAATGTAAACCTCATCATTCACATGAAAAATATAAACCTTAATAATCCCTTGGGAATTGTCAACCTTACAAATGCCATAGGAAATGTAAACCTCAACAATCCCATGGGATTGCCAACCTTACAAATAGGAAATGTAAACCATCTATAATCCAATGGGAAATGTTAACATCAATAATTCCATGAGAAATGCAAACTTCAACCAACCCATGGGAAATGCCAACATCAACAATCCAATGGGAAATGCTAACCCTAATAATCACATGGAAAATGTCAACACAAATAATTCAATGTGAAACATTAACAACAATAATTCCATGGCAAATGCCATTTACTCAAGGTTTCCATATTGAACACCACTTGTCTTATTTTATCATGTATTTTATGGTTTATTTATTGCTACTTGTTCACACATCTAACATAAAAGCTGTTTCCCCCTCCCAAACCTTTCCCCTGCTAAACTTGTGTAATGGATTTCAGACCTGCTCTGAATTTGGAATTGTCCAGAGTAAGAAAGAATTTTGTAGAATTTTTTCGAACCCACAGCAGTAAGGGGCAAGTTGTTTGAAGTAAATGACCACTTGGCCAATTTTAAAGTAGTGATAAAATAAATCATCTTACCATAAAGCAGCTGAGCTACTGTGTCATCTAACTCAAAATCTGGGTCATTCAGAAGCTCTTCTGCAACAAGAGTACAGCATGATCCAACAAAATCAAGCTTCACATCGACTCTGAAAAATACAACAATTAATTAACATTATAGATAAATCTCCATTCATAAAATACACAGATCTAAAAATTATTTCAGGAATGGCTATTTTAAGTAATTTCATTCTAAAATAAATCAAAATGGAATCCTTAACACTAGGTCATACAGTTATAATTGAAAATGTTGCATTGCTTGGTTGTACTCTGAGCCAGCCTGTTTATGGACGGCAGTGTACATAATTATACAAGCCAAGGTTCATGCATCTATAAGTACCGGCTTAAGCAGAACTCTACATATGAAACTACCAGATATGCAACTCCAATAGCAAATAATATCTGAAAAAATATCAATTATACAGGGTCACTGGAAATACTGAGTGTTTCTTTACTAGAAATTACATTAAGTTTTTCCCTCCTGTTGCTGTGACAATTTAAGTGGAAAGAACTTTCCCCAAATTACTTATGATTATTTCTGCCTGGGGAGGTAATCCCAAAGTAATTAACAAAGACCAATGGCATTTTGGAGTGATAGAAAGAAAGGGTGACAGAGAAATGATATGACACAGTAAGAACAAAATGTAAACGATAGGAAATAGAACAACACAATTTATGATGTCATGAAATAGTAATGACAAATTTTGTCAAGAATTTTTGATATTTATACATAAAATAAATTCTGACAAAGAAAGAATGGCAATACAATTTATTTATTTGTAACAACAAATTTTTTGTCAAGACTTTCTTATATTTATACAAAAAATAAATCTGTCATATGAAGGAATGATAGATATAAAGTCTGAACAGGAAATTGATGATGTTAACAAATATTGTCATAAAAATTGATGATGTGAATAAACATTGACATGAACATTGACAATGTGAACAAATACAATGTCATGAAAATTGATGCCCTAAACAAATATTGTCATGAAAATTGATGATGTGAACAAATATTGTCATGAACATTGATGATGTGAACAAATATTGTCATGAAAATTGATGCCATAAACAAATATTGTCATGAACATTGATGCCATAAACAAATATTGTCATGAAAATTGATGATGTGAACAAATATTGTCATGAAAATTGAATATGTGAACAAATATTGTCATGAAATTGATGCAGTAAACAAATATTGTCATGAAATTGATGCTGTAAACAAATATTATGAAAGTGATGCCATAAACAAATATTGTCATGAAATTGATGCCATATAAAGAGAAAAATTGTCATGAAAGTTATGCTGTTAATATTGTCCTGATAATTGATATTGCCCTAAACAAATATTGTCATGAAAATTGATGAGAATAGAATTAATATTGTCATAAAATTGATGCAGCAAATAAATATTGTCAAGAAATGGCCACAAACAAATATTGTCATGAAAATTGATGATGTCAACAAAGTGTCAGAAAATTGATGCCCTTAACAAAAATTGTCATGCATGAAAATGGACAATGTGAACAAAATTAATGACATCAGGAAATAAATATCAACATCCACACTGAAAGTAATATGTCTTAAAGCTGCAAGCCTCCAGATGAGCCAAACTATTTCAAAACAATTAACTTTTTTTGTTTGTTTGTTTCATTTTACGCCTTTTTCCAGCAGTATTTCAGTCATTTAGGCGGTTAGTTTCCTAACCATCGTTCCAGTACTACCTTCCTCCGCGCTAAACGTAACCACATTGGGGGAAAAGGTATCAATGTTTTAAGACAAGCAAAAATATTCACAATTCAATGGCTTATTTACATGTTATTACCATTTAATGACTTATTAAGAAATATTACCATATTTCTACAGTGTGAGGTAACACAGTAAGAAATATTTTTGAACATTCCGACTTATTTTTGTTATTTTTCATAGTTTGCAAAATGTGCATTATTGTCTTTGTTAACTTCACAATATTTTATTTCTTTATTAATACATTTTAAAAAATTTCATAAAAAATTAGCATCAATTTAGAAGCATCATCCCACTTTAAGTTAAACGTGTGTTAAACTGTACCCTACACAATAAAATTCCAAAAGTCGATCCTCCAAAAGATAAAACACTGACAGCTCTATACAAATCAGATCAGAATTGTTTCCATTCAAACTTTACAATATACTTTACATAAGGTTATAATTTCCCTCTCAAGGAACAAGATAAACGCTGACAACTCCTATAGATTGTTTCCATTCAAACTTTACAATATACTTACATAAGGTAATGATTTCCTTTGCAAGGATAAGTAAATGAGTAATACGCCAGGTATTTTGTGAAGCCATAAATATTGTCACAGCTTGTATTGACCTCAAAATCCAGTCATTTACATCTCTCGAAAATCAGAGAAAATCCAGCAAAAACAACAACAACACCATACAAAATTTCATCACATCAAAATAGCCTCGATTTTTTTTTCCCAATTAAAAACCATTATGCTCTATGCACAAGAAAATTCTGCGATAACAGATTTAGGCAAGAAAAAATAAAGAAAGACGAAAACATTGCATGTTAGATAGTGTACAATAACGCACAAGTTAAAATGTTTTATCAATTTATAGTGCAACATTATTCATCTAATCTTGCAACAGTTGGTATTGATCATTATATTCTAAGATAAATGCAAGTGTAACCATATCTATAATACAGTTTTACAGTTCTTTATAATCCACTGCAAGGTCACATTCAACTTATATTAAAGCTGCATGCCAGAGGTCAGAAAAACAATATTTTTCTTAAAACTGCACACCACAGAAGGTCAGAAAAACATTTTTTTTCTCAAAACCTTGAAATGTGTTCAAAGGATAAATGAATGACTGCATGTTCCATTAATTCCCTCAATATTGCATCTTTAGTCCTCAATATCAAAGCTATGGCCCTCATTTCCATACACAATTTGCCCTCAACACTATAGCTTTAACCTATGGTCCTAAATAGTATAGCTTTAACCCATAGCCTTCAATACTACAGCTGTAACCTATAGCCCTCAATACTATAGCTGTAACCTATAGCCCTCAATATTATAGCTGTAACCTATAGCCCTCAATATTATAGCTGTAACCTATAGCCCTCAATATTATAGCTTTAACCTATAGCCCTCAATATTTAAAACAGAAACAAAAACATTTGCTATAACCTGACGAAAACAAAACAAAAGAAAACACAACAAAATGATTCATATCTTATAGAAAATGGAAGAACTATTCATCAGACAGGGATCAAAGATTAGATGTGATGAAATGATCTGGCCTTGAGACTGCTGGCTTTTCTGAAATTATCAATCTTTATGAAATATTTATGAGACAGATAAATTACTGATGTTGATTTCCAGAAAAACTTCATGATCACATGGTTACACAGTCTGTTGTCTGTTTGTGTACCAGTCTATTGTTTGTCTGTGTCCCGGCTTTGTCTCAGAAAAGGGCCAATACATTATTCAAGTGAAAAATACAAGATCCGTAGACAGTTGGATAATTTATACCAGTCTACAGTCTTAATTGATATTCTACAAATAACCAGTCTGCTATGGTCACAGAAGACTAAATAATTTCCTTCCCTGTTCTAGGTAATTAATGATTGAATTTATTGCATATGTCTATATGCATATCCACTTGATCAATTTGTCTTTATAGAGACTTGCTTACTGTCAGTCTGTTTGATAAATTTATTTTCTCACAGCGAAAATATATGAATAATACATATTAATTATTGTCCCTAAATGAATAATACATACCATCCTTAAATGAATAATGCACATTGCTGCAAAATCAATCAATTAGTGCCCTTTAGTTGCTTATTGATAATGGCCTAAAATAAGAAATACAAAAAAAATTGTATTATTGGCCCAATTACATGAATTTAGCGTATTGCCTCTTAACTTTTAATGATATTGTCACCAAAAATTGAATAATGCATTTTTAAATGCTCAAACAAGAGGGCCATGATGGCCCTGAGGTCGCTCACCTGACTATATAGGCCCCCGGAGCGGGGCCAGTTTAAACCCCAGGGCTTTTATCTGAACAAACTTGGAAGACACTCATTAGAAGATGTTTCACAATGTTAACCCATTACTTCATATACACGCCTTTTAACGCCTTTTTCACCCCCCCCCCCTTTTTTTGTTGTCTCAAATGATGAAAAAAATGCCTTATTTAGGCCCCAAACACTTGTTTTTGTTTGAGAAATGTTGTTCAAAAAGTGACCTCTTTTTCGGCGCGGCCCCCCAACCAAAAGACACATCAGGGGGTTGCCAGAAGGGGGATGTGCCCCCTTCTGTTTGGGGGGTTTGAAGGGGGGCGGAGTCCCCCTCATCGCCAAGAAAAATTTTGGACTTGGGAGAGGCTGTAAATGACCCCAGATTGATCATAAGGTAACGTGTAACCAACGCTGAAAAGCATTTGACTCTATCTCAATCCATTGAGAAAGTGCAGCACTTTGAAATCAATTTTGATGGAAAAAATCAACGCAAAATAGTGATTTTTGGCAATTTTGAGATGTCCCCTCGTTGCCATGGTAACAGAAAATTTAAGCCTGAGCATGTTGTTGCAAGTGCAATGGTCCAGTCAACATTTGTGCCAAGTTTGATTAGTGTTGAAGCAGTTTTTATAGTATTATAGCAATTTGAACTTGTAACGGGAGACTTTTCAATGAAAACAGCCATTTTTCACAAAATGCTCATGAAGTAATGGGTTAAGTTTTTACTACACACATGTAATGAAAAACAATGTTCTCATACCCCCCACCCCCCCACAGGGCCAATTTTCACCCAAGGGCTTTTATTTGAACAAACTTGGTAGACATCCATAAGAAGATATTTCATGCTAAACATCTAAGCTCTAGCTCATTGGGTTTTTTAAAAGAAGATTTTTAAGTTTTTACTATACACATGCATATAGTTAAAAACAATGACACCCCTAAGGCGGGGCCAGTTTTGACCCCAGGGCTTTTATTTGAACAAACTTTGTAGACACTTACTAGAAGATGTTTCATGCTTAACATCTAAACTCTAGCTATTTGGGTTTTTTCAAAGAAGATTTTTTAAGTTTTTACTATATGAATATAGGCAAAATCAATGACCCCCGGGGCGGGGCCAATTTTGACCCCAGGGCTATTATTTGAACAAACTTGGTAGACAACCATTAGAAGATGTTTCATGCTGAATATCTTAGCTCTAGCTCTTTGGGTTCTTTAAAAGAAGATTTTTTAAGATTTTACTATATGCATATAGGGAAAATCAATGACCCCCTGGGGCGGGGTCAATTTTGACCCCAGGGATTTTATTTGAACAAACTTGGTAGACACTCACTAGAAGATGTTTCACGCCAAATATCTAAGCTCTAGCTCTTAGGGTTTTTTAAAAGAAGATATTTAAAGTTTTTTCTTTCGGTTGCCATGGCAACCAGAGTTCTGCATGGAATTAAATTCTTTGAACAATTTTTAAAGGTGACCACCAAAGGAACATTCCTGTGAAGTTTGGATGAAATTGGTATATTGAAAGTGGTATATGAGGATATGTCATTTAAAGTACAAGTTTACGGACGGACGACGAACGGACGGAAGCCGGACGAAAAGCGATCACAAAAGCTCACCCCGTCACTTTGTGACAGGTGAGCTAAAAAGAATAATGCATATTGTCCCTAAATGAATAATTCATATTGTCCCTAAACTAATATTAAATATAAACTGCATAAAATCCTCCTTAACATTACCCTTGAATTTATAATGCATTGCTTGTTATGAATAATGAATTAACGATATTGCCCCTAAATGAATAATGCATGTTGGCCATAAATTTATATTGATATTGCACAATAAAATGAATAATGCAAATTGGCCTAAATTAATTATGCACAGTGCCCCTGCATGAATAATGCATATTTCATCTCTATTTATACTGCAAATCATTATGGCCCCTAAATGAATAATGAATATATAATTTAACACAGTGTCTGTGTGTTGTTGATTATTTCCCCAAGACGGGTCTGCATTTATTAAATCACCCCAATCAAATTATTCATCTTTGAATAGACTTTTAACAAATCTGCAATGGCATTTTGTTTGTCAAATCTTACTACAAAATACAATGATTTCTCTGGAGTATCATATTCCATTCTAGTGTATTTACAAGACTAGAAATGTGTCATCATGCCACGGATGCCCCCGCATGCAGCCAAAATTTCAGATGTTATTATATTTAGTTCCAAATTTGTTTGCACAAATTATTGTTTTCATTTTAAGTTCAAAGCCCTTAAAACTTTTCAATGTTAACACAAACCATTTTCATACAATGTTCAAAGCACTGAAATTATTCAGTCTTAACCTTTTGAAAATAGCATATTTCATATTTGTAGCCAAAATAATGGCTACATACATGTCCACAAAAGTATGAGTGCTGAATCTGAATGTTCAAAATTTTTTCCAATATTCAAGAAAGATAAGTTTGTCCAAAATCATTGAACCACGACCAAATTCAAACTTAAACTGCCTATTCCTAAGATGTATCTATATTATTTTCAAAGTGAAAGGGACATAACTCTGCCAAAAAATCATCGAACCATGACCAAATTCCAACTTGACCTGCCCATTCATTTGACATATCCATATTTCAAATTTGAGTTGAATATGTAACACTGTTGGGTAGATAAATATATTTATCCTAGGTTAAGGTAATCGAAGTTTTACTGTATTGAAAATCATTGAATATGATACGCACGATTTTCTCGTGCGTCAGTAATATATAATAAAGTCGGATAGATGTGTATATCATTCGAGGTTTTCTGCATTGCTACACACGTTTATTTTACTCTATCGTGCACTGAATATTAATGGCTACCAACGAAGAATTAACGAGAGAGTAATTCAACCACTTTCAGCGGCAGACGAGATTCGAACACAGAATTGTTTGATTGTATCGCCACTATTTTGACAATCAATTCAAATCGTTTTAGGGAGATTTTAGGCTGGAAGTGCAAACAACTTCAACGACGACCTTCATAAAGTGGAAGTCGTACGCGCTGTAAACAAAGGGCGAGGAAAGACCGTTACCAGTGTCTACGCCTAGTAACCTGTACTATTCTCCTAGTTCTTCTTTGGTTACTCAAATCGAGGTCATGCGTTAACAAGAAGGATGGGTTTCGCTTGTGGAGGATGGGGACACTTCCAGGCTGAAGTACAAATACAACGGATGTTAATTGCCCTATCAGCGGTTTTTCTCCGGCTTCAGCGGTTTTCAGCCAGATACACAGTCTGCCGTTCCAGAAAAACTGGTTCAAGACCAAAGACTCGGACACTGTCAGAAATTCAAAATGAACGCTATGTTAAAGATGAGTATGATTTTATAGATTTATTCAACTGTACAAAATATTTCGTTATCATCAGATCATAGATATGGATTTCTATATTTCGAGTATCAGAAAAGTATTATTCATAACCACATATTCAAATTACATAATTCTTTTGTCAAGGGAGTTTAATAATAATAATAATAATAAATATAATAATAATAAAAATGGTCGAGTATGAAAAAACTAAGAGTTCAACATGGCGAGAGCTGTCTGCTATATAATTTGCTCTACAAAGTATCGTATTGTTTATTTCTAGTAAATGAGTCCGATGGTGTACCGACAATCAAAACAGTGTAGGAAGCTTGAAGCCAAAGTTACATTCTCTTGTTGTTAACATTTTTTATTTTTGTACTTTAAAAGGTATACGTTCACATATAGAGAGGGTTCAAATGGTCCAAAATCAGTTTACAGATCAAATTAGTAACTTTTTATGACGAACAGAATTTTTTCAATGTTCTGGATGATGACAGGACTTTTCTCGGTTTACCGATTTGTAATCATTATAATTGTAAAGTTAAAAGATTTAATTCTTTGTTTTGCGTTCCGGGAACAGTCGATGCCATTTTAGTTAATTGGTCAGGGGAAAATAACTGGATGGTTACGGAGTTTTTAATTGTACCTCATTTGCCATCAGCACCGTTCTGGCAAATGTTGTTTAGTAATAGCAGTATACCCAGAATATACATTCTTGATATTTTGAGTTTACCACAAGACAAGATATTTTGGTACAATATTTGAGTAGATAATTTTATTTTTTTATCTGACAAATTCAGCTAACCGATTATATTGTTCTCTTTAAATATTGACAGTTATGTTTAAGTGCCTGTTTATAATATAAGTTGTTGAATCATTTATGTGAAATCATATTACAGCCAAAGACGTGAACAATTATAACCCTTACATTATCATATAATAATGGATTATACATGGAGTAAGTTCGTTTATTTTTAAAAAACGATGACGAGATTTATTAAATTATAATTTTGTGTGGTACGCCAGCCGATTGGCAGTGGCAAGCGCCGATTGGCGAGAGTTATTTATTTAGAAATTTATGTGGTACGCCAGCCGATGGGCAGTGGCAAGCGCCGATTGGCGAGAGTTATTTATTTATAATTTATGTGGTACGCCATCCGATTGGCAAAAGCAAGCGCAGTTTGGCGAGAGTTATTTATTTATAATTTTGTTTGGTACGCCAGCCGATTGGCAGTGGCAAGCGCCGATTGGCGAGAGTTATTTATTTATAATTTTGTGTGGTACGCCAGCCGATGGGCAGTGGCAAGCGCCGATTGGCGAGATTTATTAAATTATAATTTATGTGGTACGCCAGCCGATTGGCAGTGGCAAGCGCCGATTGGCGAGAGTTATTTATTTATAATTTTGTGTGGTACGCCAGCCGATTGGCAGTGGCAAGCGCCGATTGGCGAGAGTTATTTATTTATAATTTTGTGTGGTACGCCAGCCGATTGGCAGTGGCAAGCGCCGATTGGCGAGAGTTATTTATTTATAATTTTGTGTGGTACGCCAGCCGATGGGCAGTGGCAAGCGCCGATTGGCGAGATTTATTAAATTAGAAATTATGTTGTACGTCAGTCGATAGGCAGTGGCAAGCCTTATTTTAAGATTTACGCTTTTATTGTTTCATAGGTTTTATTTTCTTTTTCACTTGCTGAATTTAAGTGGTCATAAAAACGGTTTGACTGTGGTTGAATTTCCGCTGTGAAGGCAGATTGTAATATGCTTTATTACGAATAACGAATCGACTTAAAATAAGCGTGATGAACGGTTTTATTTTATACGGACAATGTTTTCAATTATTTTAATGTTTTTCGTTTATATTTAGTTGTATTTTGACTGATCATATTTTTTGAAATTTTGAAAATTTATTGGAATACATTTTATATAGATTTGATAGCTTCAGGGTTGTATAGTCATTAGGTAATTTACATGAATATGGAGTTGTCCCTGTATGCCAGTGTTCCGACAGTTGTTTTAAAGTCTCATGTTGTCAATACTAGCAAAAAGTACCAACGACCATTCAATACCTTGTGTCAAACTTAATTCTTTACCAGCTTTCAACACCGATTTTTCGCTGTATTTGATTTCAATCATTCAAAAATGTAATTCTTCTGTTAACGATGCCTATTATGGAATTAAATGGGCTCATGATTTAGCGGAATGTTCTATTAACCCTTGTCATTCAACTAAAACAAAGTCAGTTAGGGAGGCAGCTCACAGGATTCTTCCTGTGTTAAATAAATTAGTTTTTATGTATAGCAGCGATGCAAATAATATGTTTAGATTAAGAAGTACATGTATTACAATGTGTTTGCCTTCTTGAGATATTCTGAATTAACTAGTTTTGAGTCGTTCCGATATTACTTTGCATGGCGACCATAAGGAATTTACATTGAAAAGAGTAAAACTGACATTTATAGAGATGGTATTGTTGGATTGTTAAAAAAAAAAAAAAAAAAAAAAAAAAAAAAAAAATGTTTGTAAAACTTGAAAACATTTTTAGTATCATTGCTTAATTTATATCTTAATGTGCTCAAATTAACGATGATTCTAATGAGTTCATATTTCGTTCTCTCACTTACTGTAAATATAGACAGTATTATAAATTAATATACACAGACTACGAGATCAAGGGAGATAATTCTGGATATGTTTTCCTCAGTTGGATTAGATAAATCTCATTGTGGATTACATAGTTTAAGGCGTAGTGACATTATGTTAAAGATAATTTAAACAAACGATTATCAGTTACAAAGAATCTGGGCGTATTAGAAATCAAATATGAAATACATATTTATATTGATATTGATTAATATTAAATATACAACATTGAACAATTTTTTTGATATTATAAAGAGTTTCATTGCACCCGTTCTTTGTTTTTGAATTCGATATACGGCAATGCAGATAACAAATCCTAAATGTGAATTTATGTATTTGTTGTTCTTTCTTCCTTCGATTGCCTTTATTATGGGATAAATAATTTATTTACGTTTGAGCGTAGCGAATTAGGAAATAATGAACAGAAACTGTAAATTTCATATTTTTTTCAAAGTGAAAAGGGCATTACTCTGCCAAAAATTATTAAACCATCACCAAATTCGAACTTGACCTTGGCATTCCAAAAAAATATCCATATGTCAAATTTGAGTTGAATGTGTTGTACTGTTGGGGAGATAATGAACGGAAACTGAAAATTTCATATTAATTTCAAAGTAAAAGGAGCATAACTCTGCCAAAATCATCGAACCATGACCAAATTCAAACTTGACCTGTATTTTCTCATGACATATCCATATGTCAAATTTGAGTTGAATGTGTTGTACCGTTGGGGAGATAATGAACAGAAACTGAAATTTTCATATTATTTTCAAAGTAAAAGGGGCATAACTCTGCCAAAAATCATCGAATCATGACCAAATTCGAACTTGACCTGTATTTTCTCATGACATATCCATATGTCAAATTTGAGTTGAATGTGTTGTACGGTTGGGGAGATAATGAACGGAAACTGAAAATTTCATATTATTTTCAAAGTAAAAGGGGCATAACTCTGCCAAAAATCGTTGAACCATGACCAAATTCGAACTTGACATGTATTTTCTCATGACATATCCATATGTCAAATTTGAGTTGAATGTGTTGTACCATTGGGGAGATAATGAACGGAAACTGAAAATTTCATATTACTTTCAAAGTAAAAGGGGCATAACTCTGCCAAAAATCATCGAACCATGACCAAATTCGAACTTGACCTGTATTTTCTCATGACATATCCATATGTCAAATTTGAGTTGAATATGTGCAACGGTTACTAAGATAATGAACGGAAACTGATGATGACGGAATGACAGAATGACGGAATGACAGAAGGACGGAATGACGGAAGGACGGAAGGACGGAAGGACGGAACAGGGTAACACTATATGCCCCGGCCATTACATGGCGGGGGCATAAAAAGCATTGATGCAAAGCATCAAAGGGCGACGCCAAAAGAATTTGATCCAGTTTGCACCTAAATACTTAACAAAAGATGTGTACTTTATAGCAGTACCATTTCATGTGACCTGGAGGTTAGGCCCAGTTTAAGTTGAAACTTAAACCAAAAAGAAAAGACTCTGTCTTGCCAAGATGCAAAGACAATTTATAGTCAATTAACTAATCTTACGATTTATTTTACCAGATACAAGGATACCTGAGTCATCATCATATAATCACAGGCACGAGTATTGGACCTGGGAAGAAAAAGTATGACCAGATTGATAAAAAAAACTGTGTTCATCTTAAAAGTGTCAAAAACCAAAAAAAAAAAAAATGTAAATAATGACCCCCTTTAAAAATATACTATTAACTTAAAGTATATTTTTAAAGGGGGTCATTATTTACATTTTTTTGGTTTGTGACAATTTTAAGATGAACACAAGTTTTTTTATCAATCTGGTCATATTTTTTCTTCCCAGGTCTGATACTTGTGCCTGTGCATATAATAAAAGCTTTTGCTCAGGTTGCAGACATGTCATTGACATATATTAGACATAAAAGAGGACCTAAAATGAACATCAGGGGGACACCATAGGTACTCCGAGCAGTAGTAGGAGTACCAGCCACATCAACCAGCTGCTATCAGGGATAAGACTTGAACCATGTAAGAATGTCATTACATATGGCAGATGCTTGAAGTTCCATGAAGAAGAAGAAAAAGAACTTCTTCATGTGCAGTAGAGTGTGATCAACTGTATCAAATGCTTTTTGTAGATCTAAAAGTATCATGCAATACTGCCTTTGTCCATTTCAAATAAAATACAATCTATTAAATGAATCAAACATGTGTCAGTTGAAAAACCACTTCTAAACCCTGACTTAAACTGCCTGACCATGACTCGAACCCATGACTTTCAGAAGACCAACTGAGCTATCCGGCCGGCTAGACATTTTCTCTTTAATAATGAAATAGTTCTAAACCACAACATATTTCCCCACTCTATTGGTTTATGTCCTTGAATTTCTGATGTTTACAGAGCATAGTGAATTAAACTCATGGTTATATGCAGTCACTGGATGAGAAAAACTTTCAGCTTGACCAGAACACAAACCTGTGACCCACAGAATAATGTACCGCGGCTGTAAGCGATTGAACTATCTGGCCGCTTACACATTTTCTGGCCTAAATAGTGAACAGTTCTAAACCGTGACAGATATTTAGTTTTTGAAATTAACAGATAATTAATTCTTAATTAATAAATAAGAAATAAAAACCTTACATACTCATAGTCTAAATTAAAATAACAATTTATTTATTATGTATAATTATTTTTACTAAAAAGGGCTTAGACAGTAAACTATTGGTTGTGCCATTATTTATAACAGGTCAATTTGAAAGTGAACATAACTGTGCTAATACATGTACAATATCTATTTTTTGTACGGATAAAAAACTAACCTTTTTTTCTATGATAAGAAATTTTATGAAGGCTGATTTGTATTTTGCATCAAGGGCACTGGGCGAAAACACGAAAATGCAACAAACACACCACTTTGTGTCTGGCGCCCGTTTACTTTTTTGTACTTTGTTGGTTTTCATGTGGCAAAAATCACCCGCTATAAAATTTAGTGTACAAATTTATTTAAGGGCAAATAACAATCTACTCTATGAAAAGTCTGTTGTCGGGTTGACTCAGGAGACCTAAGCTTGGAAATTGAGACCGGTGTCCCTCCATTACAAATAGATAAGACAGAAGCTGTCCTTTTCAATCTATGCACATGTTAGAAAAAAATTAGAATAAACATTCAAAATATGATTTTTGAGACTTTATCAATTATATTGCTTGATCCAAGTTTCAGGACATTTTCAATCAATACATGTATTATCATTTATAACTTTAAATGAAAGTCTCATCCCTTTAATAACTAGAACTATCACTAAATGTGATTAATACCCCCACAAGACTGCTTCGGAAATGAGGATGTTACTAGTAACAGAATACCTTGTAAAAGAATTGAATTATAGAGTTATGGTTGTTGGCAATTAAAGATATTTGTGGTTCTTGTATGTTGCATTTCCTTTTAATGTGGTTGGCCATTGACGAAGTTTAATTGAATTACTCTGTAATAAGTCCAGAAAGACAAAGAAAAGGAACAAAGGGCAAAAACTCTATAAAAACTGAAGATAGAGTTATAGTTCTTGTGCACTGCACTTCCTCTTTTTGTGCTTGAACATTGTATGAAGTTGTTTTGAATACCAACCAGTACGTTTTAAGTTATGCTCAGGACAAGGAAAAGTATCGAAGGGCAGTAACTCTGTATTTTGTCAAAATGGAGTTATGGCTCTTGTGCACTGTACTTCCTTTTAATGTCCTTGACGACTGTATGAAGTTGTACTGAATTCCAACCAGTAGTTTTCAAGTTATGCTCTGGACAAGGAAAAGTAACAAAGGGCAATAACTCTGTAATTAGTCAAGATGGAGTTATGGTTCTTGTGCACTGCACTTCCTCTCAATGTGCTTGACCATTGTATGAAGTTATATTGAATTCCAACCATTAGTCTTCAAGTTATGCTCCGGACAAAAAAGCAATGGAAAAGTAACAAAGGGCAATAACTCTGTAATTAGTCAAGCTGGAGTTATGGTTCTTGTGCACTGCACTTCCCCTTATTGTGCTTGACCATTGTATGAAGTTGTTTTGAATTCCAACCAGTAGTTTTCAAGTCATGCTCTGGACAAGGAAAATTAACAAAGGGCAGTAACTCTGTAATTAGTCAAGATGGAGTTATGGTTATTGTGCACTGCACTTCCTCTCAATGTGCTTGACCATTGTATGAAGTTATATTGAATTCCAACCATTAGTCTTCAAGTTATGCTCCGGACAAAAAAGCAATGGAAAAGTAACAAAGGGCAATAACTCTGTAATTACTTTAAATAGAGTTATGGTTCTTGTGCACTGCACTTCCCCTTATTGTGTTTGACAATTGTGTGAAATTGTTTTGAATTCCAAACAGTAGTTTTCAAGTTATGCCCCGGACAAGGAAAAGTAACAAAGGGCAATAACTCTGTAATTAGTCAAGATAGAGTTATGTTTCTTATGCACTGCACTTCCTCTCAATGTGCTTGACCATTGTATGTAGTTATGTTGAATTCCAAACATTAGTCTTCAAGTTATGCTCCGGACAAGGTAAATGCAACGGACAAAAAAAAAAGCAATGGAAAAGCAACAAAGGGCAATAACTCTGTAATTACTTTAGATAGAGTTATGGTTCTTGTGCACTGCACTTCCCCTTATTGTGTTTGACAATTGTGTGAAGTTGTTTTGAATTCCAACCAGTAGTTTTCAAGTTATGCCCCGGACAAGAAAAAGTAACAAAGGGCAATAACTCTGTAATTAATCAAGATAGAGTTATGGTTCTTGTGCACTGCACTTCCTCTCAATGTGCTTGACCATTGTGTGTAGTTATATTGAATTCCAAGCATTAGTCTTAAAGTTTTGCTCCGGACAAGGAAAATGCAACGGACGTCTGGACCGACCGACCGACCGCCCGACCGACCGACCACCGGGTGACTCCTATATACCCCCCCAAACTTTGTTTTTTGGGGTATAATGATGACATAACTGTAACTATTTAAATTCAGAAATATTATAAGTCTCATCATATCAATATACTAAGATATACATGTATGCACATAACATTAATAATTCCCAGTTTCTATTAAATAAATATGAAATCCTAACATTAACATTGGTACTAATGGATGGAATTCAAAATCTAGTAGAATATATAAACTCTGTTATAGATACTATTATTAGCCAGCTAACACTGGGTATAAACAACTTTAACCTGTAGACTGATCAATACATGTATTATCATTTATAAATTTAAATGCAAGTATCATCCATCATAACTGTAAGTCTTTAAATACAGAAATACACATTATATCCATATACTATGATACACTTGTATTCACATTACATTAATAATTCTCAGGTTCCATTAAAAATAAATATAACATCCTATTAACAGGAATTCATAATCTTGTAGAAAGAAAACTATACTGTAATGTACATGATATTGTATAGTATAAAAGTAAAAAAAAAATCTCAAATACTAAATAGTCTATATCATGTGATACAGATTAAGTTGTGTTAGTGTCTAAACATTAAATGCATATCTCTTACAGTAACAAATACTGTCCCTCTTTTAACCTTCCATTAGACTTTACTATACAATGTATAACTAACTGCATATAATGTAATCAAGTGTTTAAAATGAGCACCTATATGTATAGCTTAAATATTCTACCTTTCATTTTTACCAAAGGTTATTTTAGTAACAATTCATATACAAACACATAGAAAATAATAATTTCACATAGTGATTAGAAGATGCCTCTAGCAGAATACCTATAGGTATGTACCAACTGAACAAACTAGAAAAATCTGGCCTAGGGTATATCAAGCCAGTAAAAATATATATCAATATTCACTTATCAGGGCCTCTCTGCTTTTGATGACCTTACAACTGGTAAATTTTATAAAAAACAAAAAATAGTAAGTAATACTAAAGATAGAGTAGACAGAAAAGAACAAATAATTTAGTAAACATGAGTTACTTCCCCTTAAAATAGAGAAAACCTGAAACCCAAAAGAACACCCTTAACATTAAAACGACGAAATGTTGCAGGCTCAGTCAGTTTTATTAAGCCATGCAAATTAATGGTAAAGTATTCATAAAAAAATAGATGACCATGTGACAGCAGTTATTGCAGAAAATCGGATAGCTTTCAACATCCGGATACTGGTACACTTTGTAAAAACAACCATTCTGTGCAACAGATCAACGTAATATGGATAAAATCAATAGGATAATCGCTAACAACAGTCTATTACCTATCCTTATACTCATTTGCAGGTGAACTTTCTTCTTGTAAGAAAATTTTGAAAATATATAAATGAATGAACGAACGGATACAGCATCAATGTAGACCACAACGATATTCGAAATCCGGGTTTTAGTATTGTCAATAAAACTAAGGGACAAGCTGTTAAACTGAGCCTGCAATTTCGTGAAAATAATATCACAATGCACATGCTTTTTATATAAAGTTATTAAATACAAATATAACAACATATTTGTTTACTTGATTTTTACGAATCAAAATAAATCTAATTAACTCAACATGAAATTAACTGCTAATAATAACAGCTCCTTCCATAGGCAAAAATAAAAAGCATTCCATATAAGACGACGCCGCTCACCGGCGTCGCCAATAATGCATTAGTACTCTCTCTCTTGTGTTAAGGGAATGCAATTCCTTCAATAATTTTTATATTTCATCAAGGACAAAGATTGAGTCCGATTTGTAGCAATATTATAGTTCTTATAGCAGCTGCAATCCAGACTCATTTGTGAGTACTTTTCTTTTTTTTTGGTTTGGTTTTCATGTCGCACAAACACAGTGTAGGCCATTATGACAACTTTCCAGCTTTACTGGTGGAGGAAGACCTCAAGAGCTGCTCTGTGAATAATTTCAGGCACAAACAGGCCCCCAAGTAGTATCACTGACTCACATGAAAGTATCCAAAGTCCCTGTCAGGATTTAAACCCACAGCAGTGAGGGGCAAGTGGTTTGAAGTCAACGACCTAAACCACTAAACCACTCGGCCACAGAGGCCCTTATCATCATCTTTTTACATATAATAATATAGTATCTTATAACAGTCAATAATTTAGTATTTTTAACCACTAATGATATTTTTACTCATTTTAAAACAATTTTGATCCTTTCACAATAATTACGACCCGGACAAATCTGGGTGCGTTCCGCATTAAAATGCAGAACAACAGTATATATATTCAATCCCCATAAATCTGTTTTTCTCTCTTTTTTTCTCCAGAATATATATATTAGCTTGCGTATTAATTTACATTCTGAATTTATCGTAACAAGAAATATATTCTGAGGAAATAAGACACTTCATATTGATTTTTGTATTAGTGTTTATTACGTATTTTGTTAAGATAACGAGCATATTATATATGATATTATATAATGTAACAAATTTTTTTTCAGATATATTTTATATATAATATATATATATATATTTTCTTTTTGTTTTGTTTGGTTTTACGTCGCACCTACTCAGTAAAGGTCTTATGGCTTAACTTTCCAGCTTTACTGGTGAAGAAAGACCTCAGGTGCTCTTCCATGCTTTTATTTCTTGCGCGAACAGGCACCTTTGCAATTTAATCACTGAATTTCTGTAAGCTAGTTGTAGCTAGCTTCCTCACATGAAAGATTCCAAAGCCTCTGTAAGGTTTCAAACCCACAGCGATAAGGGGCAAGTGGTTTGACGCCAACATCCTTAACCAATCAGCCACCAGGGACGCCCCATATAGATTTATATGAAATACATCTAGGGCTGTTACAAAGCAAGCCTTTGGCGGGTAAGCCCTCACCTTGTTAAATATCGTAATACAAATGGACTTTTCCATCTTTCAGTTAGGACAAAACCATTTATCATTTTTAGGGAAAATTTCAAAATATTTGCTCACCATGACCAGACAGCACAGAATTGTACGTACTAAAAAGAAATATGCAAAAATTTGTTGATATACCTATTACATTGCAAACGTCATGCGATAAAGATGCTACAAGTTTTCCCATCTACATCTACATAGAAAATTGTTTTAACCAATATCCAATCCAGATAATTCCAGGCAATTAAATAGCAATCAATCAAATAATTGTCTGCATTCCCTCTTCAATTTATAGATTTTATGATTATATCTTGATTGAATCAATCCCGAGTTCAATCAAAAATCAGACCGACAATAAAATGGAAACATTGTTATTAATTGTTATGAATAATAAAAGAACAATAATTAATTTTTTTTAGCTATGAAATGTTAACTTTTTTCCAGATATTTTTTTCCGAAGAAAAAAAAAGTCAAGCTGAAAATGACCCAAAATTATATCTAGCTAAGATTACACACGAAAATACGATTTTCAATTAATTTCTGGGTTTATTTTTAAAAAACTAATTTTTTTGCATATCTTTCTGTTTCAAGTGCCCCAGCTATCTATGGAAGAATTTCAAAATTTTATGTTTTTCTATGGTTTTGGACCTCCGAAAATGGACGTTCCTTTAATGGTTAAAATACATTTGTAAAGTCTGTATCACATTTCAATTGTTGTCAATTATCAACCTGTTCTCAGTTTCAACTTTCTCCCCGACAGCGATTCAATTACTTCCGGCAAATTAACTTTCACAAGATACAATTAAATAATCTAATTATTAAAATTAGTTCTAGTAATGTTTTTTTAAACATTACAACAAAACAACAACAACACAAACCATGGAGTCCTGCATATGCCATTTACAGAGTCACCTATTGCAAGGACTGGTTTGGCAAAACTACGATTTTCCACCTTAATTCTTTTCATTTGACAATTATGTGAAAACAGGACACCATACATTCCCGATAACTTTTTTTATCAATTTTTGTCAATATGAGTCAATTGTTTTGTCAAAAGCCAATTCCACTGTGAGTGAGGACTGCAATTATAATTATTTTGTAATTTGTAAACTAAAAAAATCTGTTTTACAAAGAGAATCAATATTTGAATGTTTACTTTTGTATGAATCAATTTTTCTAAAATACTAAGGGTGAATGCAAAATACTGTAAAATACCAAAAGGTGAATACAAAAACACTAACACTCAGAGATTGCATTAGAGAAGTTAAAATGAGAAAAAATACCTGAAAATTATCTTATTCCCCATGCTGTTGCAATAGCTTTATCTTTATACGAGCATTTTTCATTTGGATTGTGTTTCACACTAATTTTTACACATTTTTGGTCATATCTCGGCAATTGGTCTTTCTCACCTGCTTTCCTGGATAACTAACCAGTAATTACCAGTTTCTACAGGATAACTAACCAGTAATTACCAGTTTCTACGAGATAACTAACCAGTAATTACCAGTTTCTCCTGGATAACTAACCAGTAATTACCAGTTTCTACTGTATAACTTACCAGTAATTACAAGTTTCTCCCGTAAAACTTATCAGTAATTACCAGTTTCTCCTGTATAACTATCCAATAATAACCAGTTTCTACTGGTAAACTTAACAGTAATTACCAGTTCCTCCTGTATAACTTACCAGTAATTACCAGTTTCTCCTGTATAACTAATCAGTAATTACCAGTTTCTCCTGTAAAACTAACCAGTAATTACCAGTTTCTCCTGTATAACTAACCAGTTATAACAGGTTTCTCCTGCATAACTAACCAGTAATAACTGGTTTCTCCTGCATAGTAATAACCGGTTTCTCCTGTATAACTATCCAGTTATTACCAGTTTCTACTGGATATCTTACCAGTAATTACCAGTTCTTCCTGCATAACTAACCAGTAATTACAGGTTTCTTCTGAATAACAAACAAGTAAATACCAGTTTCTACTAAATAGCTATCCAGTTATTACCAGTTTCTACTGTATAACTAACCAGTAATTACCAGTTTCTACTGGATAACTTACCAGTAATTACCAGTTTCTACCGGATAACTAACCAGTAATTACCAGTGATCCTGGATAACTAACCAGTAATTACCACTTCCTACTGGATAACTAACCAGAAATTACCAGTTTCTCCTGGATAACTAAAGAGTAATTACCAGTTTTTCCTAGATAACTAACCAGTAATTACCAGTTTCTACTGGATAACTAACAAGTATTTATCAGTTTCTCCTGAATAACTAACCAGTAATTATCAGTTTCTCAACAAATGACCGACTACCAATCTTACTTGATTTCTGGATAAGCGATGAGGTACAAATGACCATTGTACACAATGTCCCAGATCAGCTGTTACAGCCTCACCCGAGGATTAAACCATATTACTTCCCCTGGCTTATAATACAAGTCTGATGCATCATTAAATCTTCAACACTTAGATGAAATGTATTAGAATAACTGTTCCAAATGGATACAGGTAATATTTCACACCATCCTAAATGAATTCAATTATCAGTAAGACACATTTCACTGCTTAGGAGGGAAGTTCTGTGATTTTAGTCAAATTACAAGACAAAATTTGCTGTATTATTAAATAGGGGAATTCTAAAATGTTGCCTATCTCAAGTGAAAATAAGTTGCAAGGCGAAATTCACTGATTGAAACGGAAATTCAATAAATTTGCACCATTTTCAACCAAAATAAGTGGCAATCAAAAAGTCACTGCTCCACAGGGAAGTTCTTCTTTATAGTTGCTGGTAGGACAGCATGCTTGACTATTCATAGTAAAACAAGAGCCTAGATTATCTAAAAATTTCCAGGTTCAAAAAGGGCCATAATTCTGTCAAAATTAATGTAAGAGTTATGGGCCTTAGACAGTCACCTCCTAGCTATTATGCCCTTTAATAAGTTTGTGAAGTTTCAACCCATTCTCTTCAGCAGTTTTGGAAATACCAACTTGAACCCAAAACTTAACCAAAATGTGATGCTGACGTCTTTGTGAGTACAATTAATTTTTTCCTTTTATTCAAATAGTCAAGCAAAATTAATTAAGAAAAAAAATCACCACTTTACAGGCCTTTTAATAATGCTGTATGCCCTATATGAATGGATTCTGCTTTACAAGGATTTCTAAAATGTTATGTTCCACCTTAAGCAAAAATAACTGACTGCTTTTCAGGCCTTTTAAAATATAGCGTGTCAAATAAGTGACCAGAGGGAAAAAACAACTGTCTAGCTGGAAATCCTATAAATTCTCTTACAAGAAGATATAGCTTTGCCTATTGGGCGGAAATAGATAATTAATTTATTATTTTCATTACATATTGATTTTGTACCATATAAGCAACAGCAACAATTTTTTTCCCCATCATCTCTCTCTCTCTCTCACTGTCAAGATCTCTTCATATACTTGCTCTATATATATGCCTGAAGTAAAATATTAAGTAAACTATTACCATTATGTTTGTAGTAATTGTTCTTGGTAATAACTTTTTCTTGGTAAACTGTGACTGTATTTTACAGATGGGAACAAAAATCGGTCAAATTTCAAAATGTCTGGGAGAGGACACTGACATAAGCTTTATAGCTTTGTACCCAATTCTTATGATGATAATGTATTTTTCTAAATATTGTTCACATTTTAAATGTTATGTTAAATATTAAATATATTTAAACCAATTGTCTGATTTCCGGCTTTCTTTAAAACTTGATGGTATAACACTAAATGCACTGTTGATAATTGCAACAATCCTTGAGTAGACACTTTAAATTTTAGGGTGTCTTAAGTTAAATTAAGATCCTTAAAAGTCCTGCCTTTCATATCAAATTAAGGGCACCACAAGTTAGCATGCCCTATATTTTTTGAGGAAAGAAATAAGTTATGAATGGTTGAATGGTTTCAGCTTGCCAACAGACCCCCTTTAACCCCCACCCCCTTTTTTATTTCAAATAAAGTTATACAATCCTATTATGTGAAAAATTTGGGAAATTAGGGATACAATTAGGGATATTAGGGATAAGGGGATAAAATTAGGAATAAAATTAGGGAAATTAAGGATAAAATTAGGAAAATTTATGATAAAGGGATAAAATTAGGGATATAAAATTAGGTAAATTAGGGATAAAAATGGGTAATTAGGAATAAAATTGAAGAAATTGGGATTTCTTCTTTCTTTAACAAAAATTAGGGATAAAAAAAGGGATAAAGGGATAAAATAATGGATAAAGTTATGGAAATTTGGGATGGAGTTGGGGAAATTAGGGATAAAATTAGGGAAACTTAAAGGATAAAATTAGGGAAACTTAAGGGATAAAATAAGGGTTAATAAACTGGTGAAAGAAAGCAAGAACCCCTTCGGGGGTTATTTACGGTATAACAATACAAAACAACACTTAAATCAATATTTACTTCTTCATTAGGATTTGTTATCTGAGATAAAAAATACAAAAAATATCAAACATGAAAACATATTGCTGTCTTTAATAATAACCAAGCCAATTAAATGAAGCCAAAGGACCTGACATTTGAATCAAATTATTTCATATTATTTCTATATTTTCTATAAATTAAGAGAAAGCGACCGCTGATGCTGAAGTAATGCTACTAATTTAAAGCAGCATGCCTCCACATTATTAAATTGTGATTATATTTAATAATGTATATATATATATATATATATATATATATATATATATATATATATATATATATATATATATATAATATATATATATATAATATATATATATATATCTTACTAGAGAAACTGATTGTGTGAACAAAAACCAAAGGAAAACATTTTTTTATTAGAGATCGGTTTTTTATACGGGTTTCTTTGAAGGCCCACACCAGTGAGGCTTGACTTGACATATGTGAATAGGAAATATTTTTCGAGATTTTTGTACCATTAGAGCAATAACTTAAATGTGAAAAATGTCAGCTGATTCACTCAGTCTGTTTTTTGTTTGTTTGGGTTTTTTGTTTGTTTTTTTTGTCAGAATATTATATTAATTGAGCATATTGATAACAAAACGAAAAGCTCTTATCAGGCTAGGAATTGCACAAAAGGTTGATTTCAAATGTAATTCTGTTGTGTGTATCTTTCTCTAATTTTACACTCATATTGCTCAGTACCGATTGGATTCAAAAGTGTGTCTATAAGCTACAATCAAACGAAAACTATATCAATCTGAGCAAAAGAAGATTGTTTTTTTGTTTACCACGGCAAACCTTAAACATTATACTAAGCTTGTTTAAATTACATGTAACAAACAGACCTTTGAAATTATGTCCTACGACCACTGTCTCATTTATATTCAAATTTTAATTGAAATGGAAATCATTGATCTTGAAGTTTGTTTTTTTCCACAAACAAACAAAGCTCTGAGTTTGCCAGTGTTTTAATCAAATTTTATTGGGTCATTGCCAATATCAAATGTACTTTCAAACATTTAACTTTCACCATTATAATCAAAATCCATCTAAGCTTTAGTTTAGTATGACAAAATCAGTTTTTTGTTGTTGTCTTCTTTTAAAATCAAATCTCGCCAACACTTTTAACGTCAAAATTATGACAACTTTCCAGGTTTTTTTTGCTGATGACTAACCAAGCACTGATGCCCTGTCATGCATTATTTCAGTACTTAAGCAGGACCCAGGGGGAAACCATACAGGGAAATACTGTTATCTACATGTAACTGCAGTGTAACTTTCTCATATAAAAGAATCCGAAGTCCCTGATGAGATTCAAACCCACAGCAAGTTCAGGCATCAGCAAGTGATACTTTAAGCCAGCTACATGAACCTGTGAGCGACTCCCCCGTGGCATAAGTCTGAATTCCTATAAACGATCTGCAAGTGACATTAAATTATACACACCAATAAGAATTTCATATCATAACTTACTAAATTTTTTAAATGGACTTTTCCAGATTCCATTTATAGAACTGTCCATTATCAATTATGGGGATATTTAGTAAATCATTCCACAGTATTGAGCGGCTAGTCCTGGTCAATTTGCACCCATGTGCATTATTGTCTGACAACTTCCGGTTCTTAGCGTAGCTAGTAAAAGTTTAAACTTCTGAATGATTTTAAAGCCGTCATAAGGGTTAAAACTATTCAATGATAAAAGTCGTCAATTTTTAGAGAACTGTGAGTTATGTTATTGATCGGAGTCTTGTTTACCGTTTTTGTCTGCAAATTCAAAATCGCTATTTTTCTCAGAAAAGGAAATTTCTTGTCATCTAATGAATTCTACGAGACAAAAAAGGGTCACCCGGAGCAGAGCAGACAGACTGTGTCATATGCTACAATCATTAGCAATTAGCTCCCAGATTTATGTCTGCTCGTAAAATTCTACAGCTTGACAAAGACCAAAAATAGCATCGCCTTAATTTTATGTTTATGATACGCTATTTAAAGGGAGACTATAAACATTATTTTTATGTAACAAGAGAATTAAAAATAAAGAGACACATTAATTTTATAGAGGATATTGAATGAGTGTTAGTTCAAATACCGAATTTATTAAATGAGTTTAATAAAATTATTTCATGCAATTCTCTGGCGAACATTTTCTTTTTATTGAACGAGATGAACAAATTAAGTAATGAACTTACACAATGTAATATTCAATCTATTTATCACATATCAGAAATAAAGACTGTATATTTTCATTGACGCGCTTATAGTGTAACTCTAACATTAAGCGCATCTTTACACTATGTTTATACAGTGCAAATGATGTCACATCAAAATACCATTTCCACAAAGGGGGGCAGGTATGTGATAAAATGTGATCATACAAAAAGGAGCATTAAACTCTTCACCTGCCCGATGCAACCACATGAAATACACAAGGGTCAATGCAACCAGTGCCAAACCAATTCAGTCACTACTTATTCTGAAAATTTCCTAAAAATGATGAACTGTTTTGTTCACTTTGAAAGAGTGAGACAAGTCCATGTAAGACATTTACCGTCATAAGGGTTAAAATAATGTCAAATATATAGGGAGCAAACTTATATAACAAACAAGAGGGCCATGATGGCCCAAAGTCGCTCACCTGTATATAGGCCCCTGGAGCGGGGCCAGTTTAAACCCCAGGGCTTTTATTTGAACAAACTTGGTTGTATATGTATGCATGTATATATATATATATATATATATATATATATATATATATATATATATATATATGTATGTATGTATATTTTATACATATATATATATATATATATATATATATATATATATATATATATATATATATATATATATATATATATACATACATATATATATATATCATATATATATATACATAATATGTATATATATATCTATATATATATATCTATATATATATATACATTTATATATATATATATATATATATATATATATATATTTATATATATATATATATATATATATATATATATATATATATATATATATATGTATATATAAATATTAAATATATATGTATATATATAATATGTATATATCTAAAACAAAAAAAGTCAAGCTAATGAATGACCCCTGGGGCGGTGCCAATTTTGACCCCAGGGCTTTTATTTGAACAAACTTGGTAGACACCAATGAGAACATGTTTCATGCTAAATATCTTAGCTCTAGCTCTTTGAGTTCTTTAAAAGAAGATTTTTTAAGTTTTTACTATATGCACATAGGGAAAATCAATGACCCCCGGGGGCGGGGCCAATTTTGACCCTAGGGCTTTTATTTGAACAAACTTTGTAGACACTCATTAGAAGATGTTTCATGCTAAATATCTTAGCTCTAGCTCTTTGGGTTCTTTAAAAGAAGATTTTTTAAGTTTTAACTATATGCATATAGGGAAAATCAAAGACACCCTTGGGCGGGGCCAATTTTGACCCTAGGGCTTTTATTTGAACAAACTTAGTAGACACTACACTAGAAGATGTTTCATGCTTTATATCTAAACACTAGCTATCTGGGTTTTTTCAAAGAAGTTTTTTAAGTTTTTGCTATACACAGTCATATAAGGAAAATCAATGACCCCGGGGCGGGGCCAATTTTGACCTAGGGCTTTGATTTGAACAAACTTTGTAGACACTCACTAGAAGATGTTTCATGCTTAATAGCTAAACTCCAGCTATTTGGGTTTTTTTAAAGAAGATTTTTTAAGTTTTTGCTATACACATATAAGGAAAATCAATGACCCCCGGGGCGGAGCCAATTTTGACCCCAGGGCTTTTATTTGAACAAACTTGGTAGACACCCATAAGAAGATGTTTCATGCTAAATATCTTAGCTCTAGCTCTTTGAGTTCTTTAAAAGAAGATTTTTAAGTTTTTACTATATGCATATAGGGAAAATCAATGACCCCTGGGGCGGGGCCAATTTTGACCCTAGGGCTTTGATTTGAACAAACTTGGTAGGCACTCATTAGAAGATGTTTCATGCCAAATATCTAAGCTCTAGCTTTTACGGTTTTTTAGAAGAAGATTTTTTAAGTTTTTCTTATTGGTTGCCATGGCAACCAGAGTTTTTAATGGAATTTAAATTTTTGAACAACTTTGAAAGGGGTCCACCTAAGGATCATTTCTGTAAAGTTTGGTTGCAATTGGCCATGTAGTTTAGGAGGAGATGTTGTTTGAAAAGTTTGACGCCATTTTTTGAAGGACGCACGACGCACGACGGACGCAGAGTGATGACAAAAGCTCACCTTTGAGCACTTCGTGCTCAGGTGAGCTAAAAACTGAACCAATTTCCCAAGAAAAGTAATTTTCTGCTTATAGAAAAGTTTGAGCATGTAAATTTGTATTAATTATTCCACAGTAAAGGACAAAATAGAGGTCTGGACAGGAAATTCAATGCCGGCTGACACATGAGCAAACAAATCAGACAAAAATTGACAAATTACAGGAATTGCACAGACATTTTTGTCTAGCTCAGCATAAAAGCAAACCAAAAGGACCATCCAAATTGATGGGACAAAACAAATCAAATTGGGAAATTAAAGCAAACAAAATGGATCAAACAAAACAATGGGGCAAAATGAAACAAGCAAATTCGTTGAATTTATATCCCCCGCCGAGTACTGGTTATTATTAACACAACAACTGAAGACATAAGGCTTTATTTATATATTAATCATGGCATAAACTGTAATATTCTTTGAACTTGAAGCCTTGTACCTTCAAACAAGAAGAAGTTTTCACTATATACATATAAAGAAAATCTATGACCCCCTGGAGTGGGGCCAATTTTGACCCCAGGGCTAAAATTTGAACAATTTTGGTAGATGACCTATAGGTTATATCATATACCAAATATCAAAGCTCTAGGCCTTGTACTTTCAGACAAGATTTTTTAATTTTGCATTTTTGAAACTCCTTTTCTGGCCCTGTGACCTACTTATGCAACAGACCGGAACCATTTGATCAACTTTGGCAGGGGACCACCCTAGGATCATTCCTGTAAAGTTTGGTTGCTGTGCAGTCATTTGTTTCTGAGGAGATGTTGTTTAAAGAAATTGCTGACGACGCATGACGACGGACGGTGGGGGATCACAATAGCTCACCTAGATGTAAAAACATCTTAATCTCCAGACTTCATTATTCGTAATTTAGTGATGTTGATCATTATTCCTGTAAAGTTGGTCGATTCTAACTCAAGCACTCAAGGATCAAATAACAACATAATGAAACAGTTTTTACTAAGTCAAGGGAAATAACTCTACAAATACTGGATAAATCCACAACCGAAACCCCAGGAACAAACTAAATATGCTGAGCAACTTTCCAATAAGGTTAAATGACTCTATGTCAAATCCTTTTTGAGTTACATGCGACACATGTTGAAAATTGCAAACATTTTCTAAGTCAAGGGCAATAAATCTAAAAATACTAAATAAATCCAGACGAAAATACCCAGGTGCACAACTACACATGCTGATCAACATTCCTGTAAAGTATCATGACTTTAGGTCAAATACTTTTTGAGTTACATGTGACACAAGTTGAAAATTGCAAAATTTTACTAAGTCATGGGCAATAACTCTAAAAATAGTAAAAAATCCGGACGAAAATACCCAGGTTCACAACTACACATACTGATCAACATTCCTGTAAAGTTTCATGACTCTAGGTCAAACACTTTTTGAGTTACATGCGACACAAGTTGAAAATTACAAAATTTTACTAAGTCAAGGGCAATAACTCTAAAAATGCTAAAAATATCCAGATGAAAATACCCAGGTACACAACTACACATACTGATCAACATTTCCTGTAAAGTTTCATGACTCTAGGTCAAATACTTTTTTGAGTTACATGCGACACAAGTTGAAAATTACACAAAATTTTACTAAGTCAAGGGCAATAACTCTAAAAATACTAAAAATATCCAGAAGAAAATACCCAGGTGCACAACTTCACATGCTGATGAACATTCCCATAAAGTTTCGTTGAATTCCAGCCATTAGTTGCAGAGAACTACTCCGGAAACGAAATTCGGACGTTTTACTAAGTCAAGGGCAATAACTCTAAAAATACTAAAAATATCCAGACGAAAATACCCAGGTGCACAACTTCACATGCTGATCAACATTCCCATAAAGTTTCGTTGAATTCCAGCCATTAGTTGCAGAGAACTACTCCGGAAACGAAATTCGGACGGACGGATGGACGGACGGACGGAAGGACGGACGGACGGACAACGCCAAAACTATATCCCCCTCCCGATTCCATCGGCGGGGGATAACAATCTGACAGATCAAAGCAATGGGACATATTTAAAGAAAACCAAGGGAAAAAAACTGCTGTTTTTGCAATTGTTTTATTATAATCCATATATCAGTTCAATCAATAATAATTATATCCTATTCCTGGCACATACTCTATACAAGTTGACTAAGTTTACAAGATCAAATTTATTTTTAGATTTTTTTTAGAATGGTTCCTTTAGTTATAAAACATACTATTGCTTTTCCCCTCAAAACAAATTTAGAATGGTTCCCATATAAAACGTACTATCGCTAAAGAAAGGATTTTTCTCCCCACAGCTTCAAACTTTATTGTAAATGAAACTATTTATAGATAAAAAACGCAAACATCCCATTCAATAACACTATAAACACAATAATATCTATAATGTATCATCCACAAGTAAGAAAATATACTCACTAGGAAGGATCCCCCCCACACCCACAGCTTCAAACCTAAATATTGTTAATATTTAATGAAACTTTGTATAGATAAAAAAACACAAACATCTCAATCAAAAGCAGTATAAACACAATAATATCTATAATGTATCATCCACAAGTGAGTGAGAGTTAGTACAAAATATACTCACCAGAAAAGCAATCCAAAACAAGTTAACATCTTTTCAATGTCTAATATTTAAATCCTGAATAACACACACTTTTTACAAAATAATCAGAAATTTAAAGCTTTACAAGCCAGTGATATGGGTGGAAATTTCAAATATTCAGAGACTCCTGAAAATCTTGTATTAAACAATTTTGCTCACCAGTTTTTAAGAAGATTCTAAGAATTCGGAAAATCAAGAATAATCCTAAAAACTTTCACTCTTGGAACTTAAAACTAAATCCATTACGTTTACTATATGCGCCATTTGTATGAATAAACTTCTATGCAATATCATACACTATACAAACCATCAATGAAAACTTTCTTTCTAAATATATCGCAAGTCATGTTTTTTTCATATCCAACAATAATTATCAATCATTGTAACACCATTAAAGAACATATTCTCTGGTTATTATATCCACCAATGTATAAATAACATCCTTTGGCCACCATATAGAAATTCACTACCAACAAATAAATAGAATAAAGTTAAGTCTATCAGTCCACGATATAGAAAATTCACTAGTTATCATTTCCACCAACAAATAAATAGAATAAAATTACGTCCATTGTTCCACTATATAGAAATTTCACTATCTATTATTTCGACCAACAAATAAATAGAATAAAGATACGTCCATCGGTCCACCATATAAAAAATCCACTACTTATTATATCCACCAACGTTAAAATTACGTTCGTCAGTTTACCATATAGAAAATTCACAAGTTCACTATTATTTCCACCAAACAAACTAATAGAATAAAAATAATGTCCATCAGTTGTAAAAGGTACAACAACAAGTGATGGCTCACTGTTTTCATTGAAGATTTCACTCGATGTCGATTATAAATCAATATCTCCGATACACGATGACACTGCCTCCGAACTCCCAAGGCTAGAAATCGCTACAATGTTCACTTGTAGATCCGAGCAACAAAAAAAACCAATACATTGAATATTTTCAATACTTCCAATAATTTAAAGAAGACATCTAATGATTTTCCAATATACAACCAATATATCTATTTTCCTCAAAGCATCATTCTAAATGAACCCTTAACTGGCTGGAACTGAAAATGATCACCCTTTGTCACATAAGTATAGAGCACAGTCTAACCAGGCTCAATCACTGGTGGTTGCTCAAGTTTTTGTATTTTGATACTGAAATCTTTCAAAATTTGAATCGACTGTTACCAACCTCAACGCTGGGTAAATTCATATAACAAATTCAGTAGCTAATACAAGTTAATTTTGGATGGTTATAACTAATGTCTATATAGTCACTTTGTAAAATACGACCAATTTCTTTTGCAATACTTTGGGAGGCTATTTACCAACACTGTTGCAATATTTGGACAAAAACACAGTATATAAACAAGTCTACTGACCTGTGATCTTATAAGAATCTTACACCGGCTGCCGGTACAGACCGGAATATCTAGCTTGAGGGTGACTGTTTACGCCGGTAACGAGGCTCTGCCGAGTTTCCACCGTAAACTGTCAACCGAGAGCTAGATATTCCTGTCTGCACCGACAGCCAGTGTTTGATTCTTTTTCTTGCATATTACATATCAATTATTTCAGAGCAGAAATTACGAAAACTGATATTCTCATGACGCACTTTTTTCTAATAGTAGCGTATGAACTTACAGCTTCATTCATAACGGTTAAGTGACGTCATCCTAAGAACGCAATTCATTCATAAAAGGCGCGCAGCAATGACGTCATTTAAAGCACGCGACTTGTCTTACATGGGGGGTGTAAGACAGGGTTTTCTAGCACCGGTGTAAACGGTAGATAATCCTGTCTGATATGCAAGAACAAGAAAGGTACAAGTTAAAATATATAGGCTCCAAAGAAGGGTACATTGATTAGAAGTAAACACATGCTTGTAATCGAAAGATAGGGTACACATTGTATTGTATAGGCTCGCAAGACAGGGTTCAGTGGTTTTATTTATCTACTGTTCAATACTCAACAATTATTATAATTAGACTGGTTTCAGAGCTTCATCTTTTCTTTCTGTGTTATCTTTCTTATGTACTCTTCCTGTCTAAATCAGTTGTTATTCTCTTTAGTTTGCCGCAAATATGTTACCTAATACAGTTCTATCTATTTGTTTAGTTTTTATTACAGATATTTTGCGACAGATTATAGGGAGATAAAAATCAGGACAAATTCTTAATTATTTCTTCCCTTTAATCTCTCATATTTTACTTCTTGTGTAAAACTAATTAGCAAATACTGTTTATCAGCAACTTTATACATGCATAGGACCTAACATTATAATGTCATTCCATAACACAGACTTATATTAAATAATGCTTCAAAAAGATATAGAAATATTCAAAAAAGGTGGCTGCTTGTAGAAAGCTTTGTCACATATCTGGGATAATCAAATGTTGCAAAAAGTCAAATATTGAAAATTAATACTTGAATTCTTATACTTGTTTGTTTCTTTTGGTTAGCATTTAGGTAACATGAACACCATATAGCTCATATGGCAACTCTCTAGCTTTACTGATGAAGAAGACCTCAGGTGCCCCTCAGGTGCCCCTCTGCCCATTATTTCAAGCTCAAGCCGGCACCTGAGTAGATCTACCAACATTTCTTCATCTAGCTTCCTCACAGTGACTAATCCAAACTCCATTGTGGGATTCACACCCACAGTGCTGAGTAGCAAGTAATTCTGAATTTACAACCTAAACCACTCAGCCACAGACCACCCCCACGCTACCCCTTTGAACCCCATCCTCCCTTTTTGAATTTTAATGAAAACCATTAAAACTGCTAATATCACATAACAATAATCGGACTGGTTTCAGACCTTCAATATTTGTATATTACTTGTTATATATAAACTTAAGCATAGTAAAGAATAGAAATTGATTTTAAAACGTTATAAAATCCCTAGAGTTTAAATTAAATTATCAATAACATCAACAGACACTCACTGTCAATTACCAGCCAGGGAGAGATCATACTTGAACACGCAGAGAATGAAAAATCAATGACTGAAACCCTTAGATCCTTTCATCCTGGTAATTAAGACAATTATCTCATCTATTTTTAGATCTTTCTCACATCACATGTGTCTCCTGAGGGTTAAAGTGTAAAATGGTACATCTGGCTATCTGTAAGAATTAAAGGTTCCTGTATAAAGTAATATTGGATTAAAGAGTATACAGTAATATTGGATTAGTATAAAGTAATATTGTATTAAAGAGTATAAAGTAATATTGGATTAAAGACTATATACTAATATATACTAATATTGGATTAAAAACAATATAGTAATATTGGATTAAACAGTATAAACTAATATTGGATTAACCCATTACTGCATGAGCATTTTGTGAAAATTGAAAAGTCTCCCGCTACAAGTTCAAATTGCTATAAAACAATAAAAACAGCTTCAATAATAATCAAACTTGGCACAAATGTTGACTGGACCATTGCCTTTGTAACAACATGCTCAGTCTTAAATTTCCTGTTACCATGGCACAGAGGGGACATCTTAAAGTTGCCAAAAATCACTATATTGCGTTGATTTTTTCATCAAAATTGATTTCATTTTGATAGAGGCTCATAGGGAAGACTGGGCTTGCCTAACTATGTTGCCTCTTTAAATAAAGTCTTTATTATTATTATTATTTCAAAGTGCTGCAACTTCTAAATGGATTGAGATAGAGTCAAAGGCTTTTCAGAGTTGGTTACACATTATAATTAACCTGGGGTCATTTTAAGCCCCTCATAAGTCCAAAATTTTCTTGGCGATGAGGGGGACTGCCGCCCCCTTCAAACCCCCCAAACAGAAGAAGGCACATCCCCTTTATGGCAACCCCTTGATGGACCATTTGCACTATCTGTAATAATTATTGGATTATCAGTCACTGTATCACATTTATGGGCTTAAAATATTTGAAAGATTTCTTTGATTATCATGAAGTTGTCACAGTCTAAGGATATTTAATAGATATTAACTGTTTCCTGGTTTTTTTTCTATCGGGTTTTATGTTGACTTTTAGGCACTAGTGGTAGAAGACTTTGGGTACCCCTCTGTGAATTATTTCAGGCACGAAAGTAGTAAACCACCAACATTCTGTGAGATGGCTTAAACTTAGCTTCCTCACCTGAAAGAATCGGAAGTCCCGTCACAATTCAAACCCATAGCAGTGAGAGGCAAGAGGTTTGAAGTCTTAGACACTCCGCCACAGATGCCCCTACTTGAGTGGTTTTAAGTCAGCAACCTTAGATAAGTTTGCATTAAGTGTATGAAATACAAAATAAACACATATCAATATTGCTATTCAGAAATATATTATATAAGATGACGTTATATGTACAATATTTCTGGGTCAACAGTTGCATTCCTAATCTTTTAAATTTTAATGTAGGTACTTTTTGTAAAAAAAAATTCCCCAATGTTCGGTTTTTTACCCCCTGTGCCCTTTTAAAACTAGGGGAAAATTTAAACCTAAATTTGTAAAATGTATAAATGGGTTAATTCCCCCAAAACCCCCTTTCCCCCCCCCTCCCCAACTTGGGATTTGAAAGTTTTGAATTCCCAAATGTCTTTTAAGTGCATCAAAACCCTTACGATAATAAAAGCACTAAATGTATGTGGGGAGGCTTGAAGAATGTTTCAGCCCTTTTGTTTTTTTTCTTTTTGTTTAAAATTGCTCCCAAAAAAAAAAAGATTTGCCATTGCGCTTTTTTATCCTTACTGTTTGTGTTTCAACCATTTCATTATATGGTTAATGTGGTTGGGACTATTTATTGTTTAATATTCCAGGAACATTTAATTGAGGTCTACATTCGGCGACTTTAATCATGCAGAAAATTTTGAAAAACCTAAACTGTCAATAATAAATGACATACCAGCAAGTATGACGACTGTTCATTATCAGATAACAATAACATTTTACAACTGACGGTTCCTTATCAAAATATTCTAGGACTGTTCATCATAAATACTTTATGTCATTTTAATATTATTGAATGATAATAACAACTGCAATTGATGCAACATTTTTATTGAACATAAAAATTATTCACGTTTAGATGTACCATAATTGAGATCAATAAGATACTGTCTTGTGATGAGTATTAATATTCATGCTCTACGGACAGAAGGTTGTCTTCTCCAGAAGCAAATCTCGAATAAAATCACGTTTCAGAAAATTAATCCCATTTCATTACTGACGGCGTCGGATAATATTAAAGCTAATTATTTCTTGAAAAAATACATCTCTGCAAAGCTTATTCAGAACTGAATCAACCTAAGTGAAAATTGATCAGGAAGTTATATCTTCTTTTTTTACCGCCAACACTCAACCAACTTATGGTAGTTAATCAATAGATTCTACGTGTATTTTTAAACCTCACTAGCTTGAAATATATACTGCGGAAAACCTGTTGTTAACAGGGTGTGCGGTTATTACGTAGGGTTTTCCCTGTCGACCATTTCCCGCAAATAGATGAGAACATCGAAGCCGTCAGTGCTATGAATGGTGTTATAAATGGCGTGTTTTGGAAGTTTTTGTTGAAACTTCTCCAAATACCTCCAGAGGCGTGCACGTCGCAGAGAAGGCACACGGAAGGTCATAGTCAAGTCATCATAAGTACCAGAGGTGATTGGTTGACCTGTCGTGACTTACTCTGGAGGTTTGGCGCTAATAGATGCCGTTTTTGTTGTCGTCAGTCAGAAAGTTGATGCCTTGACGGTATTGTCGTCTCCTTTACCACCAAAGAACGAAGAATGGGCTTCCAGGAAGAATCTGCTTGAAAAAGACGTCCCAGATGCTATAATCTCGGACATATGGTTATTCCGGCGCCGAGTATAAATAAACTTAAAACACACACACTTTTGTTGAAAACAAAACAACAACACATTTTCTGTAGTAATTTTTCAAGTGTTGTAAAATGAATAAGAAATTCCTCTTTATGCCGCCCATTATTTTTAGAACACAACCATAAAAGTTCTCTTTTTTTATTTTTTCAAATAAACATTAATCACTTCAGCGCGCGCAATATCGGTTTCAAATTAAAGTTTCGTAAGATATGTTAATGACTTCCCGATGCTCGACTGTAAGTAATTTGTATATGTATGCGGTTTTTTTTTTTGTTTTTGTTTTTTTTGTTTTTGTTTTTTAATTAAAGCTTCTTATTCTTTAATATTTTTTATGTATCTCATAATCTGTATTGAAAATTTGAATTTTATTACACATGGACTATCAAATTATGATGTATGCCCTAGAATTGAATAAACTTTCTAATTACACAATACGGGGTCATACTGATCTTTGCGTCTTTCTCTGAAATAATTATTTCCTTGTTAAAACATATTTGACCACATATTTCTGTCAATTAACTGTTCACTTTACTTCCGATTTTGTTGTACGGAAACACATGTTTCTATTTGTGTTTTCTAATCAATTCGAATCTATAATCAGTTTAATGGGATCACCACCGGGTAAACGACTACTAGGTACTTTGGTCATGTTTTTTACCACAAATATTTGAATGTTTCTATTGGGATTAAAATGAGCATAGTTAACTAAACAAACTGTCTGTATAAATTCCTGACCTGTCTAATTCTAATTATGAGATTAGTGAATATATAAGACTTTCACTACAAAATATTCCTAAACAAAAGAGCACATGTTTAAATTTATTCCTATACAAATAAAAGATCAGAGTAGGGATCTGTCAATTGCCAAAGATACTTTTATGTTAAAAGTTTGATTAATGAATTATGTAAGATGAAAATATAAGTATTGCTTTTTTTATTTTGCTAATGTAAAATGTAATATTGTGCTGGAATTTTGTCGGAGGTCCTTAGGGGTTTTGTAGTTAAATAGTTTTTTTTTCGGCGATAATGGTTAAAGAATATAATGTTTTCAGACTATATGTTCATCACCATCAGTGAATTTTTAGTTAAATGTATGCAAAATATTTACTAAACAGCTATATGATTTAGCGGTTTATGAGCGTTTTTCCGCGTACAGCCTCCTGGGGTGTACAAATAAATTAGTTTTCCTTAGTTATTCACGCAAGCATGATCCATGTCTCTGATGTAAGCGACAGTTTACAATTATTTGTCTTTAAAAAATATTAAGGACTATTAATAGTTTATAACAACAAAAGAACATGCATGATATTGAGAATACGGTGTTGCAACGTTCTAGTTAATGACCCGTCATAAACAGTTGGTCGCTGCGTAGTAATTGGAAAATTGTTATCAAAAATAATAAAGAATATTTGCCACTGAATTAAAGCATTTACTTATAAATTTTCATTTATGCTTTTTGTTAAAAAAATATTGATAAAGTTATTATTTTGAAGGGTTTTCATACCAGAACTATTTAATACAGACGTACGTATGCCTAAACCTGATTACCGCGGCAGTATGACGTCACGGAGTAGTGATTTAAACAAAAATCAAGAATTTTTCAGAGAATTATTATCTTTACAAATTGCAGATATGAAATTAAAGAATGAAAATATTTTCATATTGTAAATGTCTGTGATGAGTGATGAGTCAGCTTAGAAAAAATCAAGGTACTATTTTTTGACCTGATTACCGCGGCAGTATGACGTCACGGAGTAGTGATTTAAACAAAAAATCAAGAATTTTTCAGAGAATTGTTATCTTTACAAATTGCAGATATGAAATTAAAAGAATGAAAATATTTTCATATTGTAAATGTCTGTGATGAGTGATGAGTCAGCTTAGAAAAAATCAAGGTACTATTTTTTGACCTGATTACCGCGGCAGTAAGATTTGACAGACGGTTATTAACATTGGGTCGGCATAGCCTCCCCAAAAACTATTGAAAATCAGCACAATTTTTCATCATGACACCCTCTGGAAAACAAGTGATATATAGGTCAACCCTCTTTGGAATATACATCATATTTAATAGTGCATCAAATTTTTAACAGCACAGGAAAAGCAATGTTGCCATATGAAAATGAAAGTTACAAAATTACAAAATATGTTTCTATCATTAATTAAAAATTTAATGTGCAATTTCAGGCAAATTTTATGCATTATTTCAGGCAAACAATCATGAAATATATAATTATTCATATAAAAACAAAATCGTATACTTCATTGTACATTTGCCATTATCATTATATAACTATAAATATCATCAAAATATGATAACAATCAAACCTGTATGATATCAATATCTCATATATATTATATCCATCAACGTTAGCTCAAACGGTTACTATTTCCAGGCAAAAAATTTAAAATTTAATAATTAATTATTCATAAAAATAAAAAAATTTTTAATACTTTATTTTTACATTTGCCATATCTTTTTATAATTAAAAAATTTCTTCAAAATATGAAAACAATAAAACCTTCTATCAGTATACCCATATATATTATTTTTCCCGTAAACGTTAGTTTAAACTGATTGATACTACCGTTGACAGGAAAAGGGTTACTTCTCTCGTACACTTAGGGTAAACCTGATTTAACCCCTCGACATTTAAAATTAAAATTAAGCCCCATTTAAAACGGGACTGAGCAAGTTTTTTGATAAAAATTTTTAAAGTTCCTTTTAAAAAAAACTTTTTTGTTTCCCAAACCCCCAGCTTTAAAATTTATTTTCCCCAAATTTATTATTTTAAATAAAAAGATTAGAAAAAAAAAACGGGTTAAAATTAAGGGCAATGAGGGATTTTTTTGTTTCCTTAAAATCTGTAAACTTTATTTTTTTCCTAATTTATGTAAATGAAAAGATTAAAAATTAAAATTTAATACTGTTTAAACTAAAACATGACCATAGAAAAAAAATAAGACTTGAATTTAAGTCAAATGCTTTCCCTTAAAACTGGGGATATGATTTGATAAACTTTGACTCCTTAATTTGTATTTTTTTCTTTCCTTTTTTGTTTGGTATTTTCTTATGAAATGCTTTCAGATAATAAAACTTTAAAATAATTTCTTTTAAAGGCATATTAACAATTAAACAATTAGCAACCTGTCAGAACCAAAAATAATCAGCCATTGCTGACAGTTTTGAGCCCAGCCAGCCTAGGTATAGCATAACTGAAACAAGAAGATCACCATATTTGTCTGATATGCGACTGAAAGACTACAACAATGTTGTGACTTAACTTTAAGTCTCGCATATTGCCATGATGTAATAAATCTGCCAGTCCTATTTTTTAGTGCTTATTGGTCAACTTGATTTTACTTTTACTGAAACACAGCTAGGAGCCTAAATGTTTGAAGCAATAATTTATTCATTAGAGAATTAGCAACCTCATGTTGCTATTATGTAATACATAATATGATTTATAGCCTAAATAGTCAAAGAAAACAAAACTCACAAATGAGTGTGCAATCATGTTATGGTGACCTTCAACCAATTTAAAATTTAGTAGGCAATAACTTCAGACAAATAAATATGAAACACAAAATAAGTGTGCAATAACTTAGGACAAATCAATATGCAACACAAAATAATTTAAAGAAGTATGCAATAACTCAGGACAAATCAATATGCAACACAAAATAAGTGTGCAATAACTCATGACAAATCAATATGCAACACAAAATAAGTGTGCAATAACTCAGGACAAATCAATATGCAACACAAAATAAGTGTACAATAACTCATGACAAATCAATATGCAACACAAAATAAGTGTGCAATAACTCAGGACAAATCAATATGCAACACAAAATAAGTGTGCAATAACTCATGACAAATCAATATGCAACACAAAATAAGTGTGCAATAACTCATGACAAATCAATATGCAACACAAAATAAGTGTGCAATAACTCATGACAAATCAATATGCAACACAAAATAAGTGTACAATAACTCAGGACAGATCAATATGCAACACAAAATTAGTGTGCAATTACTCAAGACAAATCAATATGCAACAAAAATAAGTGTGCAATCACTCATGACAAATCAATATGCAACACAAAATAAGTGTGCAATAGCTCATGACAAATCAATATGCAACACAAAGTTAGTGTGCAATCACTCATGACAGGTCAATATGCAACACAAAATTAGTGTGCAATCACTCAGGACAAACAATATGCAACACAAAATTAGTGTGCACTTACTTAGGACAGACAAATATGTAACACAAAATTAGTGTGCAGTTGTTCCAGACAGATCAATATGACGCACAAAATATTAGTGTACAATAACTCAGGACAAATCAATATACAACACAAAACGAGTGTGCTCTTATTTTAGGCAGATTAAATCCATGAGTACATGTAGATAATGATTATTTTATCCCTTTAGTTGAGACAGGTGCTTTAATCAGGTTTTGTTATCTATAGCTATCAATGAAATGCTGGTAATTAATCTCCATGTTAACTTGTCTATAAATAGAACATTAATGACCCCTATGATCTCTTTATTATCCTCCCCATTCAACATGGCTGTTATCAACAAAATCCATGCACATGATAAAAAAAAATTACTTTAATTTATAACAAAATTTTACTTCAGCTTGTTGATAAAAATTAAATTCAACTTGTTAAACAAGAGTTAAATTTGTTAAATTTGTTTACATTATAACAAAATTTTACATTAGCTTGTTTAAAAAAAATTACATTAAACTTTTTTATTACATAACAGTGTAATTAAAGTTTGCAAAGAAACTGTTTTTCAGGAATTAATAAAATGGACATTGCATTGGTAAATCATGATGATTTAAAGGAACTCCACTGAGGTCCAAAAGCCTAAAAAACAAACAAGAAATAATGCAAAAGATAATTAAGAAAAATCTCAGAAATAAATTGAAAATCCTATTTTTGTCCTATTCTTACTTTGGTTTCAGTAAAAACCATTGCAACACTTCAATTTTGGGTCATTTTTGGAACATAAATCATGAAAAATTATTTTGAGTCCTGTCATGTTAAAAAAACGCAATGGGGTCCCTTTAAATCATAATAAAATCTGACCAAAGGCTATTATCAGCACATTTTGAGCATGAACCCTTTACCCTGTTGGAAAAAAAATTTATTAGCCTTTGCCACCAGTGTAAAGTCAGGCCAGCCTGCATGTCCTTGGTTGTAACATAAGTTGTCTCTATTAATTAACACACATGATTATTGTTCGTAAACAGAAAAAAATGCTCTGCAACAAAATATCATTATGCTAATTTCAGTAGGGTTTTATCAGTTTAGCAATGATTTCCTGCATGCGCCAGTCACTTTTAAGACAATTTTCTACCATAATTACTAGGATAATTGGATCAAAAACCAAATGAGGCCTCGGGTAACAGTATTTTCCTTGGGATGATATTTTTACTGTTACCCACAAACCCATGTGTTATTTATATATTATACACTTTAAAAGCTCATTAAGCCCCAAAAATGCAATTGTTTTATTTCTCAAAATATATTCATTTTTGGTGTTCCTTTAAAGTTTCTTTCATACAGCTGATCATTCTTTTATTGTTGTTTTTGGCCATTAGCAGTTAGCAGATAGTGATTTTGTAATTTGTATGGCAGAGAAAATACAACTTTTGTGACAAATTAATCTACATTCAATGCTGCTTTCTGCAATTGATCGGCATCTAACATGCTATAAATCCATTAATAAATCATTATAAAAAAACACAGATTAACCATATCTTCAAAGGAAAAACCATATTCATTTCAGATGCTTAATGTACCTTTAAAGAGATAGTTTTTATTCTATTTTCAATCTAATATATTCAAGATATAATATTTTACCATAAATAATATTCCATGCTCACTATATATGTTACTATAATTTCATATAGGTCATATGTTTACAAAAGTTAATATGAATTAAATATTGTATATATAATATTTGATAATATTTACATTCATTCAGTTCAGTAACAGCAGATCTTAAATATCTACATCACCAAGATACTATACTATCTTCTTTGACCTTTCGTACAGAGGTCACACCTTCACAGTTATTTCATACCACTGTCGTAGTGTTTTTATAATTTCTAAGGGAGGCAACCTGTCAGTGTTTAAATAGCTTGAAAGGGAGGAAACTTGACAGTATTTTAACAGCAATGGAAATAAGGGTTTACCCTTTTTGTGTTATCCCTATTGTTGGCATGCATGTATTTTCATTATGCTAAAGTAAATCTTATCTTGTCTCATCTTATCTTCTAAGGGAGGCAACTTGTCAGTGTTTTAATAGCTCGCAAGGAAGACAACCTTTTACAAAGTTTTAAAGCTTTTAGAGAGACAACTCAGCACAGTGTTTGCTAGTTTTTGTAAGGGAGTCAACTAATCACATTGCTTTTTGTAAACTTCAATAGAAACAATATTTTCAACATTATGATGACAATATGACATTAGAATTCAATGAATGAATAATATTGTCTGGCCTTAACAGCGCAAGGAAAATTAAAATTCCATTGCCAGAAAAAGTCTTGTTATCCTGCAGAATAGTATGTAATTCTTACAAAGGGGCATATCTCTATCATAAACAACAAGCTAACTGCAGAAAAAACCAAATTTAAGCTAAAGTTTCTTTTGATGTGGCTTTCATAAATAAAAAATAAATTCCCCTAAATTTTATTATATTTTTTATCAATTTTACCTGCCAAAAGCAGGAAATACTTAACAACATCCTATTGAAATCAGCTTTTTGCAATCTAAAATATGTTATTTAAACAACATGAGTACTGTCACTATTATGTGCATGTGCCCCAAAGATTACATCGAATTCCCCCTACAAAGAAAACCGCCATGAAAATTCCCTCTCCTACAGGTACTGTTCCCCAAAAACAGAGAGAACGCCAAGGTTTCAAGGCTATAAAACATTTTTTCAGTGTTCTGTCTCAAATCTCAGGATTTTCATTGGTCAATATACATTCGATATTCTTTTCTGACCAATCAAAAACCTGAGATCTGGCTTTTGAGTAGAGGATATTTCTTTATAACTTAAGACCCTTGAGGTAAGTTATAAAAAGATCAAATGATAATGGTACCTGTCATCTGACTTCCTCTCGAGCACATGATGGTCGATAACTTGTACCACACAATCTTCGTACTGTACGTCCGTACCTGTCAGAACGTTATGATCTACTAGCGTCAGTTTTAATCGGTCCTCGGACTGCCATCTACCAAACTCCACATTATCCTACACAAACAACAATATACATTATATAAATAAACCTAACCTTACTGAATTTGTGTAATGGCTATTTCCTGCTTTGAATTTGGAACAGGTTCATTAGGACTTAGGGATTTCAGTATTTTAATATACAATTCATTCATTAAAAGAAACAAGGGTAAACCTAAATGCACACCTGAGTCAAATTCCCACCTTCTGAAAATATCAACTAGATCTTTTAACACAAGTATATTATAACAACATCATTTGCATGCGACCTTGTCTCAAACTAGACACTTGAGTGGCTGCACGGCCAAGTGGTTAAAATGTTGGACTAGTTAGTAATCTAAGGATTGTTTGCCACCTGATTTCTGTCACAGGCAAGCTATTGTTTCCATTAGCAAGAAACTTAACACTCATTGTCTGATACTGGTTAGTTCCAGGGACCAATAAAATGGAACCAGCTAGCCCTGGATTACAAATTTTATAAAAACCATTGTAAGAAATATTGGTAACTCCACTTATAATAAAACAAAATTTTGCAAAATAGAGAAACGTTAAGCAAAATAGTGTATATGATTTTATCAGTGGAGTATAAACAGTGGCAGAATAAAAATTACCTTAAATAAAAGACAGTCTGACGGTATGTTGAGCTTGTTGAAGAAATATGTGGTTTCCGTTCGTAATCGGAACTGACTCGCTGCAATGTTCAGTACAGGTATGACGACAGTGTTCTGGTCCGCATTTTTCTGAAAAAGGTTAAAAATAATGTCCTTGTGAATAAAGCGTTCTTCAACCCCAAACCTTAAGCATGCAGTAGGAATTGAAAAATTTCACTTGTCAACTAGTATTAACTTGTAGAATAAACAATATTTTGTGGCAGAACAAGTGTAAAATTGTAGACTGCTTGTAGAGTTAAACAGCGATTGATCTTATATGACGAGTGGCTCCGAAAATAATTTTCGATCTCTTATTCAGGTACCTGAGAAAGTATTCACCACCACCCGCTTGAGTACTAAAACACACCAGCACTAAGCAGTGAAAAGTTTCGTTGAAAAACATAATTATAGATACTCTCATAAAAAGCCTAGTATTTTAAATCATAATTTACTGTGGATAAGCTGCCAGTGTCCAAACATATGCTCAGTGACAGCCTTGAGGCTAAGGGAACATTGAACATTGATTATACATGAAATATAAAATAACCCAATACTTACAGAATGAAGATAATAGGCATAAATGATAGCAGATGCAGCTGAATCTAGATCACAAGCCTCATTTCCAATCACAGCATGTATATAACCAGTCTGTTCTCTCTCACCCTACAATATAATTATAAGAATGAAATTTTCACTTCAGTATATAGTTAAGCTATATTTGAAAGCATATCCTAGAATAATGGAAATTTTATCAGAAATATACAGTGCAATCTCTACAAAGCAGCATTCTGTCGACCAATAACTTCTATACAAGAACAATAACAAAGACATCACAATAAATTTAACTTTTATAGAGCAACACCTCTCAATAAAAACCAAACTTTATATCTTCCAAGGATGTTGCTCTGCAGTGATTACACTGTACTCCATTTAATGCAGGTAATATTGAACATGTGTAAAAGCACATTAAACATTTGCACATTTTATGTTAAAATGTAACAAAATAATTAAGAAAAAAATATAGAATTATTTTTTCAACATTCACATTGTAGTGCCATTCTGTGCATTTAAATTTTATATACTTATTTGTATGGGTTCAAGTCAAATAGTGACTTTTAAAATTTTAAAATTTTAGGTCCCTCTCTATTTAATCTTAGCATTATTTCAGTAACAAAATGGCACCTGGGAAGAACCACTGACATTCTGTAAGCCATCTGTATAGCTTCCTCCCATGAAAAGAGTTCCTATTTCCTTTAGGATTCGAACCTTAAGTCAATGACCTTAACCTGCCACAAAGATGCCTTGTCAAGATGTGTGCAAGGAGAGCCTAAGATGTAACATGAGAAAAATAAATTAAAACAAAACAAGCAAAGTAACTAACTAGACTAGCTTTTAACTGTGACAGATAAACTTCCATACTGGAATCTAATACTTGGTCAACATGAGTATCTGACCATCAATGCTTCACCTGAAACATATAAAAACAAGAGAAGTTATACTTTAATGAAATAAGTAATGTCAACTCACCTTAGAGCAATAATAGGTTAAGTCCTTCTAAATTTGATAGGAGTTATTCAGTTATTGCACTAAGGTGACGATATATAATCAATTAGTTACAGGGACTTCATGGAGCCTCGCTTTCATAACACCATTTCCAAATAAAAATTGACAGTCTTGACACTTGTTGACATAGTTTATTGCATGATGAGTGAATTTGATCAACATGTTAGATTAAACAAAGACAAAGTCTGTGTTGATGAAGTCTGAGAGCATCAGAGAAATGTGCTGGACTCAATTTATAATGGCAAATGCCGTCAAATTTTCATCTTTCATTATCTTCCCCTAAATTTGGTCATGTGGCATGTTGGTCACATGCCAATCAGTCTATTAATTGGATTATCATTAGTCGATATTTACATGAGAAACCCTGAAGGTTTCAACAAAGCATTGATATCATCAAAAAAAAAAAAAAAAAAAAAAGTATAAAATAGAGCACATACTATGAATATGCAAAATATATCAACGCCTGAATCCCAGGTTATACTGCCGACACAATAGAGTACCTCATTTGATATCATAGCCAGTAACAATTTAACATTGTTATTATATACATGTAATTCAAAGTCCTATGACAAAGCCTAAGCATTGCCTTTCACGGCAAAACTAAAGTGCCAACATAGATGATTTCAATTCTGTACAAAGAATAAACATTCCGCTTCAAATTTAGGCAAAAAAAAATCACTTCAATAAAGATATTTAGTTTATACAAATTTATTTTAGTTCGATTGTGTTGGAAGCTATAAGCTTATTGAAACACTCTCGAATCCATTCCTGGAACCAACCAGTACTAAGCAATGAATGTAAAGTTTCTTGCTCAAGGAAGCAACGGCTTGCCCCTGACAAGGTTTGAACTTAGTGGTCAGCAATCCTTAGATTACTAGTCTGACGCGTTAACTTCTCGGCCACGCCGCAATAAAGATATTTGATTTTCTACATCATCACGAGGGCTTTGACAAAATGGGTAGGGGTTTGACAAAATAGAAATAAAGAAAGACTGAATCTTGACAATGTCATGCTATGCTATTGTACTGATCAGGGAAATTAACTGCTGCAATGCATAACATTAACCAGTTATATAACAAAAATGTATGTACATTTTAAAATTCATTTAATTAAAGACACTTACAGAGCAATTTCATCAAGTTATTGTATATTATATTTTAAACTTTATATACAATGCCAATCATTTACAGTTAAATGCATGCCAATACACTGAACAATGAACATCTTTTATCCGAAATGCATTTAACCGAAAGCCATACCATTACATCAATTTTACGATGCGTCTATTTACCTTTTTGTAAGATTTTAATCAGTCAATGAAATAAAAAATATAATTATATTCACGATATTGTAGTTTTTGATACTTAACGATGCATTAAATATAACAAAATATCGAAGAATTGTAGGATTTAACGATTTCCTCTGAAAGTCATCGATAAAATCTGTTCACCGTTTCATTCCGGCTGAAAAGGCCTACCCGCCGTCCCAAATTCCGACAAGGGTTTTGTGGAGTATGATACACACAACATTGTTACTCATAAAATGAGTTATAAAAGATATCATTTTCTTTTTTTTGTCACATGTACAAGATGATGGGCCCAATCTTCATAAATTCGCACATTTCGGCTGTTTTGTTAAAATCTTCAACCGACTGACAGCCGTTTTGTATCCGTCCCTGTTGTACCTCTTCGATGCTTAGTGAATATGTTATGTGTACTTTATTTCTAGCAAAGTATGCCAACCGAGTTAAAGAAAACTTTCTTGTTTCTTGAAGTTTCATGTCCATTTTTAAGGAACCAGAATTGATATCTATCTCTGAATATTGCCAACCCCTCTCGCGAGCGTTAATTATAGGCATGAAATAAGTGTGTGTCGTCTGTGTCAGATGCTCGTATTTATGTAAACCATTTTTCTTATTTAGACGTACATGTCTCTGTATGGTCGTAGCATGTTTATCATGATATCATTTTTATTTACCATTTCCAGATTGTAATGCAAAAACATATGTCGAAACCTTTGCATCACAATAAATATCAGACCAGTGAACTACACATGTACTCAATCATGATTGCTTACTTCAAGATTATGTCTTTAGCTAAAGAATCATTTCTAGTCGAACTTTCTCTATATTTCGTTTCAACGACAAGTTATTGTTATTTGGATATTATTTAGAACATAGCTCGTTGATTTCAGCCTTTTAATATTATTACCAGGCTATTAAATGTGACCAGAGATATAAATCAAACAATCTCAGAGAGTGTCACTTTGGTGACTTAATTGATAGAATTCTGCTGGCCAAGGCTATGACTTCCTGTCTTCTGGATGTCGCATGCTCCCATTGCATTGTTCCTAAGAACCTGATTCGTCTCATGTTTATTGCATTATCCATGAACATCGCATGAAAGTGTGGCTATTGCATTGTCCCTAAGCTTTTACCTTGTCCTTAAGCTATTGCATTATTACTAAGCTATTACATTATCCCGTGAACGTTACATTGGCCAATGGCTAATTCATAGTCCCTAAGCTTTTACATTGTCCTTAAGCTATTGCATTATTACTAAGCTATCGCATTATCCGTGAACGTCGCATGGTCCTATGGCTAATGCATTGCTCCTAAGTTAGTGCATTGGTCCTGTAGCTATAACCCTGAGGTTACTGCACTGTCCCCGTAAACGCTGCACGGTTATATAGCTATTGTATTTTCCGGTCCCTAGGCGATTGCATTACCCCCAAGTATTTGCGTTGTCTGTATCATGTGCACTTGCAAGTTAAGAAAAAGAATGGAACAGTGGAATTTTTAATGGAAAACTATATTCCCCAATCACATAAGAAGATTCCCTAATTACATTAAAAGACAAATCAAAGTAAAAACTACAGTGAACTGATTTATAAATGTATATACATCTTCTTTTCATACTAAGCATAATAAATATTACATTTTAATATCTCATTTATTTTTTATATAGAGATAACTAGTCCCTCACGACATAAGTTTAAGACATTAATAGAAATGTATTCATACCTTTAGAAAACAGTTTGAAAAACTCGAATGAATAAGAGCACGATATGGATTTGTAGGCACTGGCTATAGATTCAATTAAAGATCAATGGATGGATCGATGGGGTTAACCTAGATTTTCATGTTTCTAAACTACAGTGTGTATACATGTGAAGGTGTAATGAAAGGTAATATTTAAAGGAATGCTGGACGCATCCGAATGTTCAAAGGTAAGCGGCAGTTTTCTAGATGGATAACAATTATAATGATAATGAAAATTATTATGATTAATTCATAGCAACAACAATGATAATCATCTTAAAATGTTAATAAAAATATGGTGATAAAATAATTACGATAATAATGATAGCAAAAGTAAAAACGATGATCATAATAATAAAAAATAAAATAATAATAATGATGATGATAAAACAAATAACGATAATTATGAAAATAACAATAATCATTATAAACAACGATCATACTAATAATGATAATAATAATTTAATGCTGATTATTTTTATGATGATTATGATGATAAAGATTATGATTACAATTATAGTGGTGCTATTGGTGATGATGATAATATGATGGTGATGATGATAATATGATGGTAATGATGATAATGATTGTGATAATGATCATTGTGATAATGATGATGATAATAATGATGATAATATCAATGATGATAATAATAATGATGATGTTGATAATAATGAGTGTTATTATCGTGTTGTCAGAATTTTGTTAATGATACTCGATTAAATATTATTACTAAGAGGACATTTTTAATGTCACCAAAGAAACTGAACTGAACATATACATGAGAAGGGTCGTGATTTACACAATAACTTTTTCAACATTAAAAATAACATATCTCTGTTATTCGTTATTTCCAAATAGAAGAAGATCATTCAATAACAATGTATCACACATAAATTACTATTGACTTTACGATATTGATTATTTTGTCCCAGTACATACATAAACAATTTAACGTCTCTTTAAATCGATAAATTATTCATTGTACACATAATAGTATAACTTTTTCCGCAGTAATTATGAAAATTTATGGTATGATAGAACCACAATTCAGGTCTTTTTTCAGGTCTTTTTTATTTATTTATTTTTTATGACGTTTACGTTTTCATTGTTATATGATGTTGAAAATAAAAATCTCTGAATACCTTTGAGATGTTAAAGATAAGTATGAATAAGTACGGTTAAGCGGATTTCCATAGTTTTTTTCTCGTTATTTTAAGTCGGTGCTAAAAAATTGAATACCTTCTAAAATGGAATACATATACTAGTATATTATAAGAAAGGGAGAAAAATAGGGATAAAGTTTATTTTCTTTAGTCGGCTGAGAATAATAACGATAATTATTTGTTTATTTCAATACACTGTCAATTTTACTGTTTCACGATAACTTCTAACTGTTTTAAGAAAATCTTCTGTCTAAAATTTGGTGGTGGTGTTGGAAGTTTTTACTGCGACAGTAAGCCACATTGAATTTATCAGAACACAGTTCAGCCACCTTATCGTTACTAGGGAGGCTGGCAAGCAGATTTCCAGTATTAGTTGCCTGTTCTTTCGCAAGGAACTGATAACTTCTGTAACGCCATAGCAAAGGTACTGTGCAAAGACCGTTGAAAGGATTTCATCATCCATCACAACGAAAGTGATCCGCATCGTCCGGGAATCGAACCCGGATCACCCGATTCACAGTCATCTGAAATAGATGGTTTATTTTTGAATTTCTATAAAAATATAACCCCTTACTATGTCCATAGATATGATTTTGATATAGAAACCTTGTAAATATGAAAGAATATGATGCAAAAAATAAGATAAAGAAAAAATATAAAAAATGATAATAAAGCAATCTACGGTATAGAGTCTTGTCTAGCTGTTCGGATGCACACAAAAATTGGTCTGACTATTCACTGGCTACGCTATCTTCTATGTTTAAGTGTTACAACTATCGGATCAAGGCCATGTAAACCTATATTGTACCTATAGATTATTCGTAATGGCTGCTTAAGAGGTAGCGATTTAAATTGTTAAAATAATCTCTCTAGTCCACGTATGTCAAGTTATGACAAGTTTTTAAAATGTCTACTCGACCCGTATAATTTATTTCTTGTTTGTATATGACCTTTCGTCGAGTGTTTATCACCAAAATAAGTTAAACAAATTCTTTATTGATTACTTTTAAAGATCTATATTCACTCTGAACGGAATTGTATCTTTTATTGAATGGAAGTACATGTATGTCTGTTTGCAGTTTGTACAGTATATTGGTTCTATGCGATAAATTAAATGGATTTAGTTTGCTAGCGAGTTAATTGTGGAAATTTAATATAAAATTTTTAGGATGAAATTGTGTTAAATATCAATCGATATGAAAATTGGGTCAAATAGCAACAACTATGTATTCGTTCATGGATTATATATAATAATATTATAGGTATATATATTTTGTTTTATTTTGATATGTATTGTGTGTAAAAATAAACGATTACTTTAGTACATGAAACTTAATAATAAGCATGATGTTTTGAAACAAAACAATACTTTTTTCGGATTTCGGATCGGATATTGATTTTATAGCGTAATTTATCATACATACCGAAGTTTAATTGCCGAAAAAGATCGATAAGGTATTAGAATAATTGACCTTATTTTCTTTTCTGATTATATATGCATTTACCATCTATATTTGCGTTTAAAATCGCACCAACACTGTTGATAAGCTTTACTTGCACACGGGAAGATCTTAAGTCCTTACCCTCGTTAGATACTTATTTTTTGTAAATACCGTCAGGTGCCAGTGTGGAGATATTTACCGAACAAAACAACAACAAATAAAATAAAATAAAATAAAATAAAATAAAATAAATTAAAATAAAATAAAATAAAATAAAATAAAATAAATAAATAAATAAATAAATAAATTAATAAATTAATAAATAAATAAATAAATAAATAAATAAATAAATAAATAAATAAATAAATAAAAGATCAAAACAACAAAAACAACAACAATAACATAAAAACAACAACAACAAAACACGATAAACATACATATTAGACTATAAATTAGAATATGACATTTTTTTTTGAAACAGAAAATATGCATGTCATACTTAAAAAGCGTTGTACTATCCTTTGACATAGATATACATTTTGAAGTAGTATACTTGAACAAAGAATTGCGCTATTTTTTGTTGATGCCGATTATATGTACATTTAAATCGTATTGTACGTACAGTTATCATCTTTAAAACGATCATAAGTCGATAACTTTAGACAACTTTAGACAATGATTAAAAAAAATATTGAAAAAGGAAAAGATAATTTCAAACAAGTTTTGCACACAATTATTGAAATAGGTAAATTAAACAGGCAATCAGGCTAAAATATCACAATGGCTCTGCAGAAGCGGTAGTTCCACCGCAGCGACACTGGAGCACTAATCGCAGAAACGATGGCTTATTGTTGCATATTTATCAGACATGCGTTTCCATGCTAGAAATTTCATCTGGCATGGGGTGTGGGGGGTAGGGGGGGCAGATGAGTCGCGAGCTATACAATGGCATGTTTGGGATGACCTAATTTTACTGTTATGAGTGAAGTTATAATTTCATATGCTGTTGTACGGGTTTAATGATATAAATTTATAAAAGAATTCAAAATATAATGGAATGTGGTAGAACATGCAAGAAAAAATATCTGATATATGTTCTCGGCCCTGAAGTAATAAAACTTTTTCCTGAGTTCTATTTTATATCTCAGGATTCTCATCGAAAAATTTACATTCTGTAGCAGTTTCTGACCAATCAAATACCTGGCATCTGAATTTGTGCTCAGATATTTTTTCTATAATTTCGGACCCTGTTAGAATAGTAAAACTTGCTGCGCTCAGGGAAAAAGTGATGCAGTTGAAGATGCTAATCTACCCTCAAAGGTTTGACCACAGAGCTATTATAAATTATAAATGTACAATGTATCTTGAATATAAGTCTATGATTTAATATATTTTGTTTTTTGAAAAAAAAGTCACCCAAATACAATTTACATAAGTTTTAAAATTTACACGCGTTTCTTGCTCCGTGAAATACCAGCAGCCAATTGTATAAACAATTTAACCGCGGAGTTACAACTCATTAAATACTTGATATTTTAACCCTTTATATTATATTTAAAACCGTTTGCAACGCTAATCTTGTTTGTGGGTTAGTACCTTTAACCTACTGTAATAAATTACAAAGTTCAATACATTTATTTATTACAATTTTAAAGTATTTCAAGCTTTTCTTGATTTCGAGGTTTAACTTTTAAATCGCATTATAAACTAAAATCATAAATTTAAATCAAAATTCAAACACATTATATAAAAGAAAGCTTAAAAAATCTTTAGCAAAGTAAATGGTATTTAAAATCTGACTTTATATTATATTTGATTATAACACGTTTACCTTATTCAACTTCATTTATTTGCTCCATATTGCCCGCTTTTTAATATAAAGTCATTTATAATGAAAGCGATATTTAGGTTGCAAATGAATGCGTAATATAGCGTTTTTGTTATGCATATTTTTTATATATAAGTTGAAAAACACATATCTTTTCATTTCAATCCCTCATTTACAAACCGAAATGACATTTGGAATATATTAGACAGTATTTTAATGGGAAGAAAAGTGATATAAATTCAGATAAATCATGCATGCTATTCTGTATTGAATATATTGAATGCTATATCTAGGGAGAATATTGCGTTATTTGCCAACTATGGTTTCATAACAGTTTAAAGAGTACAAAGATCAATCGGAGCTTCTCGGCTTTTATTTAGGATTGAGACTAGAAAAAGTGCAAATGATTAAATGCTAAAATTTTCCCTTTTCCATGCCGAAATTAATTATGAAGTATAATTCATCACTTCTCACCGACTTATATACGAAAATGATTAAAAATGTAAGAATCGAAATAAGATTCCTGCCTTATAATGCACAGACCCTTGGGGTGTGGAGCTTAAAACGCCTTTAAAATCCAAATAAAATGTATATTTGTCAATCCCAGCACATGTACTGATCATAAATATAAAGAAACTTAATAAACGCCGTTTTGAAAAAAAAATCATATTTCAACGTCTTAAGTTTTATTATAGACGTTGAAATATGATTTTTTTTCAAAACGGCTTATAATTATAATCATTAAAATTTTTTATATACATATGATCAGTACATGTGCTGGGATTGACAAATATACATTTTATTTGTATTTTAAAGGCGTTTTAAGTTCCACACCCCAAGTGTCTAGGTTATAATGCAGTATAGTTGACATATGTTTGTTCATTTATCAATATTTTCGTTGTTTTCTTTCGTTAACTCACCATTCGCATATTTCACGCGATCTTCTAAAATGGTCTATGAATCTCGATGAAGAAACACAACTTCACTTATGTGCTAATATATTAAAGTGATAATTATATCGAGCTAGAAACTTCATGAAAACAAGTACAGTTAATAAAACAACACCTTAGTCAAGACTAGTAACATTTTGTAGCCATTTACATTTCAGAGCTTACAGTTCTACCGGTATCTAAGTAACTTTCGAAAAATTTATAAAGATGTGTTGACCTTAAACATCAAAACTTCTTTTTCTCTTAAAGAAATGTAGATATCATATGTTTATAAGAACTTCAGTGAATTACAGGAGACTGGAACAAAAACTTTTTATTTTGGCGGGAAATCGGAAAATTCTCTTTTTCAGTAAAGAATAGCTTTAGATGTATAGCTTTTGCGTAACCATGAAAAATAAATCAATCTTTGTGCTTAAATTTCAGATTATGTGAGTTCTTACACTAAAGATGTCGATGCAAGTTTATTCTCCTAAACGTCACCGTAGAGCACCGAAGATTGCCGAAGACAATTCCGTGTACAGTACTGTAAACTCGGCAAAAACTCCGTCGATTATTGAACTCGAAAATTTAAGATACGAACACTCCCAGGAATACATTGTTGACACCATGCCCACGCCGAATAGTTTAACATATCGCCCATTGCCTGCTGTGCAAATGAAAAAGACGTATCAACCCCACACAACGCCCCGGTGGGAGGACAGGAAAAAGACCACAGTTTACGTCACAGTGACGTTTCTAAAACTAGGAGAAATTGATACGATTAAGGAATATTTCGAAGCCGATGTGTACATACAGGCTAGATGGAGAGAGCCCCTGTTAGATAACACAAAGGTAGGTAGGCCTTGCATTAAATCTATAGTTATGCAATTAAAGACCTTACACAAAAAGACGTGTCCTGCTTTGAATGGTAAATTTAGGAGTTTCAACATTAAAATGCTTAAATTTTTGAAGGCTGATTTGTGTCACATTTTCTCTTCGCCGGGTGCCGGACGAAATCACGAAACTACTTCAACGTCAATATTTTCTTTGTACTTTCGTTTCGCGGAGCGCAAGGCGAAAAACGCGGAAATACGAGTCACCGCGAAAACTCAGAAATAAGAGTAACCACTTTTTCGCATGGCGTCCCGCGGAGCAAAAATACGACATGGCACACACCAGCCACCATATAAATCATTTAAAAATATAAGGCATAGTCAGGATGTGTAGGCTAATCTGGTTCTATGCAGGGTTGGGAGTGGGTATGCTCGGCAAGTCATCTTTGCCGCTAGAGTTCATAGCGACAATCGTTAGAAACAGTTGAATTCTAATCATCCGTAGTCAGGCCATGTTCATCTTGACTTCCTGTGAAGCTCAAAGGGATTAGATAAATAGTAGGAAAATTAGGATTTTTATTGGTTATTTTCTTATTTCAATTGTAAACATAGGAACCTGATAGTTTATTTAACAATATTAATGTAAAAAAAAGAGTTTTTTGGAACTAAGTAATCTCGAAAACGAACTGTTATAATTGTAGGTCGGAGTCTTGCGTACATGTACTTTACTCATACAGTTAATAACCTGTTTAGACTTTCTAATCTGCCATATCTGATGCTGCTACATGTATTGTACCTGTAAAAACAATTTAAAATATTTTTTTTCTTAATGATTTCGGTATTTTTCTTTAAATATTTTTTTCTTAAAGCCCCATTATGGCTCTGAAATGCTATCATTTTTTATTTCTTAAAAAATGTTCATTTTTTTTGGTTTCTTATGTACAGTTTTCAAAAATGTACTCATTTGTTATATAGTACATGAACTGTCCTTTTTGTATCTTTAGTTCTTTTGGTAATTGGTATAGTAATAGAGAATAAGTATATTGCATGGAAGTTAAAATACTTCTTTGTTTTCATTTTGCTACCTTTACGGCACATAGCTACTTTTGTCAGCTGTTCAACATCTAACATGTACTTAATAAATTATTTAAACATAATTGATATTTCTGAAGAATAAGAAAATATGGATTTCTGAGGCATAATGTGCCCTTAAAAGAAGAATAAATAATAATAATATAGAATATGTTTTTTTCACTTTACCTTTTTTGTACGGAAAAACTCAAATCAAAGTAAATTTTGTTTTCAGACAACAGTTTCGGACTATACACAGTTTTGGAACCCGGAGTTGGTCTTACAGAATGTTTTTGAGGACCCGAAGGAACAGGTATGGCACGAGGTGCGTCATATGCAGCATGGGGAGGCGTTTATATACGAAATGAGGCGCGTCAAGGGGAAATTTATGGAGACAATGGAGCTGAATGACTTTCCTTTTGATGTACAGGTAAACAATAGTTACATTTTATATATTCGGGAGGTTCGTTTGTATTAGGGTCATACCGCAATATATTGGATATCCCAGTATTTTATCTGTGAATATTATACCGCAATATGTTTTCAGACATTGCAATATATTGTAGCTATAAACTTTTAATAAAAAAAATCATTAAAGGTAGAAGTACATGTATATTCAGCTTGTTCTAACTTGACATCAAATGGTAAGTATGTAAACTTGTTTAACTTCTTCATTTAAAATGCCACTTTTAACACCTTTTAAAATATTTAATAAAGAGCCTCTCACATACCATTAATTTGGATATAATATTAAACAATAAACTCTTTTAGTCGAGGTTCTGTAGGTCTAATAATTGATTTTCAAGTTTTTTGATGTTCACAATATATCGCAATATGATTTTTCTTTGCAAAAGCCACCCCTAGTTTTTATGCATTGTTTGATTTTAAATCACACACCGACAATGTAAAGGGCATACGGGCGACTTTCCAGCTTTTAAATGGCTAATTAAGACATTAGGCGCCCCTCCAAGCATTTTTATTCCAGGCAGGAATGGGCACCTGAGTGTAGGTTCGTTGATTTTATTAACAGTTCATATTTTTATTGATTGATTAGGCTTTAATATTATTATATTACTATATAAACGTCACATGACCTCTTATGAGATAAACCTTTACAGGAAGACCCTAAGAAAAAGTTGTAGGTACGAGTCAGTGTTGACCTTTTAGTTGTTGACCGTTTAGTTGGAAAGCTCTCTGACATGAACGAATTCAAAGTCCTTGTTGGGATTTGAACCCACACTGACGATTGGCAAGTATTTTAAAGTCACTCAGTCACTTATTGTTGGGATTTTGGGATTTGAACCCGCACTGACGGGGGCAAATTGTTCAATATCCAGTTACCTTAACAAATCAGTCACCTACAGAACATTGAGTGACAACTTAATTTACAGAATGTTTTGCATTGTTTCAGGGTATTTCAATGGTGCTATCTTCGGAATTAACAAAAGATGTTTTAACTATTGTTGAAGATAAAGACGAAATCAGTACAATATATGTTGACTGTTTCTCCGACAGCCAGGTATGTAGGGACATAATTTCCGTGTGTTATTCTTAAAAAAATTTTCTGTAGTTTATAATCTATTATAAACACTGTCTTGTCTTCCATTAAATTTCGCAGACCCTGGTGGTGGTGGTGGCATTAGTAGTTGTTTACTCAGGATCACGGCAGATTGTCGCATTGAATTTACCAGAGCACAGTTCAGCCACCGCATCGTTCCTGGGCAGGCTGTCAAGCAGTTTACCAGTACTAGTTGCCTTCACTTTCGCAAGGAACTGTAACTTCTGTACATGCCAGAACAGAAGTACAGTGCGAATGACCGTAGAAAGGATTTCATGATCAGTCACAAGGAAAGTGATATGCACCGTTAGGGAATCGAACCCGGGTCACCCGATTCATAGTCCAATGTGCAGTCCGACGCTCTGAGCTAACCGGACGGCTCTTTGTTTTTCAATTTTCTTTCCCAAAAGAATTTTTACTAACTAAATCAGTTTGAATACGTTTTTAGAAAATCGGCGAACCTTCAATAACCGGGGAAATGACTGTCTTGTAGGGAATTAGAAAATTCATTCAAAATTTAAAAATAACTGTATATTTCTTAATACATTTGCAAGAACGTACCTGAATCGAAGCTTTTCATATAAAAAATCTTTTTAAAGACACTTGGGGTCGACCTGCTAAACTATATGCAAACAGAGCTTTTTTAAGCCAGACACTTTAATCAAAAACATTGTAACTAGTGTGTTATTTTCCTCATTACTGGTTATCTGATCATGTTACTGTTTCTCATCTTTTCTGTATATGCTTTCGATAGGAGTGGGAGTTGTACAACTTTGTGGAGATGGACCCACTAGATATATCAGCACAGTATACACGTGCACGGATCAGTTACCCGGGAATTATCGCCACGTGCTGTGTATCTAGACGAGCGGGCTTCTTTGCTTGGAATGTCCTAGTGATTGTGGTATGAGAATATTTAATTGCTTTAATACTTCCATGAAATTTTCTTTCTTTATGTTTAAAGGCCCATTAAGCCTCGGAAATATTAAGATTTAATTTCTCAAATTATTGTGTCCAAAAAGTTACTTAGTAAGAGAAAGAACATCGAAACACGAAGCTATCTGATTTGTACGAGTGGGCGTATTTTTTTTTTTGATTACGTAATGTCATTATTTGTGTCCGACAGAAGGCTATACTTGCGTCTCATTTAGTCTTTTGGTTTTGATGTAGATTGTTTCAGTGATGAAATAGCAACTCGCAAGGGAGGACATGAATGCCAGCAATCGTCTAACAATAGTTTTTCACTCGTTTGGCTATACATGTACATCTATAAACAGCCACTCTTAAGGTGTTAAAATATAATTGTATAGCTCATTTGTTGACCGTAAATGTGATAATGTATAAAGGCATTTTAAAAACCATTCAAATCAGAGCGGGCGCTGTAGTGCAGTGGTAACACTGTTTGACTACAAATCATGGGGTCGCAGGTTCGATCCCCCGCTACTCCAATAAAAATTAAAACAGTATTTCGGATATAAATAAATAAATAAAAAATGTTAAGTAGTATAAAATGTTAAAAATAATAATAATAATAATAAAATAATAATAAAAATAATATATAGTATATGAAAGTAATAAACAATAGTGGCATATTAAGGATAACTTAATAAACAAAACTTACACAAGTAAACATGACGCACTGAGCACAACTCACACAGTAAACATGACCCACTGACCACTACTCTCACAGTAAACATCACTTACTGAACACTACTCTAACAGTAAGCATCACTCACTGAACACTACTCTCACAGTAAACATCACTCACTGAACACTACTCTCACAGTAAACATCACTCACTTTACACAACTCACACAGTACACATCACTCACTGAACACTACTCTCACAGTAAACATCACTCTCACAATAAGCATAACTCACTCAACACTACTCACACAGTAAACATCACTCACTGAACACTACTCTCACAGTAAACATCACTCACTGTACACTACTCTCACAGTAAACATCACTCTCACAGTAAACATGACACACTGAACACTACTCTCACAATAAACATGACTCACTGAACACTACTCTCACAGTAAAACATGACTCACTGAACACTACTCTCACAGTAAACATGACTCACTGAACACCACTCTCACAGTTAACATAATACACTGAACACTACACTCACAGTAAACATGACTAACTAACTGGACATTACTCTCACAGTAAACATGACTCACCGAACACCACTCTCATAGTTAACATGACACACTGAACACTACGCTTACAGTAAACATGACTCACTGAACACCACTCTCACAGTAAACATGGCTCACTGAACACTACTCTCACAGTAAACATGACTCACTGAACACTACCCTCACAGTAAACATGACTCACTGTACACTACTCTCACAGTAAACATGACACACTAACCACTAGTCACACAGGAAACATGACTCACTGTACACTACTCTCACAGTAAACATGACACACTGAACACTACTCTCACAGTAGGCATGACTCACTGAACACTACTCACACAGTAAACATGACACACTGAACATTACTCACACAGTAAAACATGACTCACTGAACACTACTCTCACAGGAAACATGACTCACTGTACACTACTCTCACAGTAAACATGACACACTGAACACTACTCTCACAGTAGGCATGACTCACTGAACACTACTCACACAGTAAACATGACACACTGAACACTACTCACACAGTAAGCATGACTAACTGAACACTACTCTCACATTAAACATGACTAACTGAACACTACTCTCACAGTAAGCATGACACATTGAACACTACTCTCACAGTAAGCATGACTCACTGAACACTACTCTCACAGTAAGCATGACTCACTGAACACTACTCTCACAGTAAGCATGACACATTGAACACTACTCTCACAGTAAGCATGACAAACTGCACACTACTCTCACAGTAAACATGACTCACTGAACACTACTCCCACAGTAAACATGACTAACTGAACACTACTCACACGGTAAACATGACTCACTGATCACAAACACTTCACAATTTTTCTTGCTCCCTCTATGAATACAAGATAATTGTCCTTCGGAGTATTGTTCATCCCTTCCCCCTCACCATCTACCATCTTTCGTCTTGTTTATGATTAAACTTTGAATTATCTCAATACACCTGTCGCTCGTCAATTTACCTTTTTCAAAAGTTCAAATGATAAAATATAAAGTTTTCTTTGATTTTCAGAATTTACTGACCATATTTGCATTTACGACATTTGCCGTAGACCCAACTCTGACTCAGAACAGATTACAGTTGTCGTTTATCCTGATGTTGGCAGCTATCAGCTTCCGGTTTGTGACAAACCAAAGCATTCCTAAAATATCTTACCTTACCCATCTTGTAAGTATGATGAAATTTTTATTCCCAGTGATAGAAAAGATAAGAGAAATCAATTAACACAATTACATATACTGTAGACAATACAATAAGCTCCGCTTATAGCAAACTCACCGGGACTTTAAATTTTTTTTTTTATAATTTGGTTTATACAGAATTTATTTTAGTTCGATTGTGTAGGAAGCTATAAGCTTAAAGACACATTTTCGAATCCGTCCCTGGAACCAACCAGTACTGAGCAATGAGTGTAAAGTTTGTTGCTCAAGGAAACAACGACTTGCCCCTGACGGGGATTGAACCCATACGGCTAGCGATCATTAGATTACTAGTCCGACGCGTTAACCACTCGGCCATGTCCCGTTTATAATTTATATATCCGGAACTCCTTATAAACTTATAACAAATAGTTCTTTACGAACCACGTCTCTTACGATCTGATAACGTCTTTATTTTGAAGAGTATTTGATCAAGAAATATAAATAACGTGAAAAATTGACAAATGACTAAAAGAAAAATCAAACTATTTATTTTTTAAAGTTTTTAAAAAACACAATTATGACAAAAATGTACAAGTAACCCGGTTTATGACTCATACCTGACCTGTGCACTCACCTTTTACACTCGGATGGGCACAATGTCATTTTAAATATATTTGGTATTGATATTTTGCTATGATTTCCTATTTTTGGTACATTACCTATTATCATTCATGATTTGTTAATATTTATTCCAGGACCGTTATGTTTTGGTATCGATGATGTTTAGTGGTATTATAACGTTCTGGCATGCCGTTTTATCACGGTTCAAATACGACGCCAGTCTCCAGAGCAAGATGGATTTCTATGCATTTATTTTGTTTGCTATTGGATACTTCTTCTTCCAGATGATATTTATTCTGGTGATGCTACGTCAGGTAATTTTACTGATTACATGAAAGTGCATTAAGTATTCTCTTTTTTATACTTTACTTTAAAAGTATAGTCTGGGTCAATCTCATTATCGTCAGAATTCTATTATATTATCATGAAATTCGACTAAATGGTCATATATTGAAATAAGTAAAATATTGAATCTGAAATACAATCACAATTTAAATTTCAGTATTTTATTTCTGGATTACTTACTATTTAATGATGCATCACATGGTAAAGTTCTGTGCCGCGATGCGATTTCTTTCAAGCTGGAAAATTTGAAATTTAACTTTAACAAACCAAGTAAACCGTTGGACAATAAACATTTAATTAAAGATCCTGTATGTTGTAATTAAGGTTGTAACCACACTTAAGTAAAATTTCAAATATGTATATAATTATGCTTCTGAAACAATTGTTAAAAATCGAAAAATATGTAAAATATGTAATGCAAATATTTGTGCACTTTATATGTAATCATTAAAATATATGCATTCATTTCTTACTCAGACTTTACAGAAAATAAATTTTTAATTACCTCCCTTTATTAGCATGAAATGTAAATTTGGGAATATCTTCACAAATAATGCTCTTTGGAACTTACAATTATTGACAAATTTTCATTTGAGCATTATTTTTATGATATAAAACCATAAAAAAATTGTGTTACAGGATCTTTAAAGGTGTGTTAAGAACGAAACGCTCTCGATAGTTTTTACCAAACATTGTTGACTTCCGGTCAGTTGTAATTTGGCTGCTGCCTGTATATTTCTATGTAACCGATTAGTCGGAGATGGCTTCATATTGTTCTAGATTTGTCAGTGTTCTGGTTAGTCATGCGGGAAATCCGATTAGGTGGATCGTAGGCCAAATGTATAAAAATCGGCGATAAAACCAGGAAAAATACAACAACAAATGCTAACATGTAATGGTGTCTTTCTTTTCTTTATATTATAGCGCCAACAAAAGCTGTCAGAAATACAGAAAAGGGAAAACAAGTACAAGGTATATATACATTTTTAAGGCACTTAGAAGTACTATCATTTTTATTTCTCAAACATTTCTTGGTTACTTGTTTCAAAAAATATACTAATTTCTACATACATGAACTATCTTTTACATCTTTAGCTATTTGGCAATTAATAATAGTGAATTAGTATTTTGTATGGAAGTCAAAATTCAACATTACAATTTGTTTACATTTGGCTAAATTATGACGCTATTTTTAGTTCTATTTGACATTTCTAAAGAATTAAAAAGATCTGAATTTTGAGTCGTAATGTGCCTTTATAATTATGGAAATTTATTTGTTAAGAGAAATTGGGGATACCAAGAAAATTCATTCTGAAAGTTATAGCCGTCGAATTCATATCAATGAAACATAACGTATATAGACATGTATATAAAGTAGAAAATAGTATTAAACGTTTTTGTCTCCTGCTAAATTGTGTAAATGTTGCATGGTTAGCCATTTGAATCAAAATATTCAGATATAAGTAATTGATTAGCAAGTATTTGTTGTTATGAACTTAAAAAATATGCAGTAGATGATTGTTATTGTTTAAAGTCACAAATATGCTGTTTTCATTGAACCAAAGTTGGCTTTCTTATCTTATTTTAATGACCGACAGGGACGTTTACTTTGATTTATAAGGAAGAAGTTCTTCTAAGGTGCTCGCATATGGAGCTATCAAGTTTACTTGCGTTTTGTCTGTCGGTGGTTCCACCCAGGTGCCCCTTTTTGCCTAAAATAACGTAAACCCCATAATAATATAACGCCCGAAGAGTTCCTTGCTCAAGGTGGTCCTCCATCAGTAAAGAGGGAATGTCGCCATTTATGATCTTAATTAACAAAGTCGTTGTGACTTATAAAAAACGCAATTCATGTGATATGACCTAAATGAACAAAGTCGTTGTGACTTATAAAACGCAATTCATCTGAGTAAAATATAGCTGCACATCATTCCGACAAAAAAGTATAAGTAAGTATGACTAGAATTTTTCAAAAACCTTAAAAAACAACAACAAACCTCCAAAGTCCAAAGTATATGGATAGAAAAATATCATTGGGTTAATGTACAGCAATTATTTTTTATCCTTATTAGTCGTTTCTTATCATAATTATCAGGTGTTTTTTTTAAATCTTTTTTACTAGTTTAAAGCACAGAATACTGTTGGCGATGTTTGGAAATCAATTAAAAGCAATGTTGCAAGCGGAGCCTTCACCCTAGGTCTACGAAACAAGTCAAACGTACACACAAGACCTCGGTAGACCGGATACGGATGTTGATCACAAGCTTGGCGCATGCGTATACCAACAGGAAGTGAACAAAAGGGGGTAAAGAAGGGAACTTACACCTAACGATCTATAATAATTGAATGATGCTACTGAAAAAAAATAATAAAGGATGATACCGCAAAAAACTGGATTCGTAATATTATGAAGTATAGACAATAAATATTTTGTTCAAATTTGACAATATTACAAGAATTATAGAAACTTTCTAGAAATCCATGACAATTTTATATGTAATCATTTCTTAAATCACTAGGTTACTCAGTTTTATACACGCATTTTATGATTATGATGTGCAACATTGCTTAGTGTTAGACAGAAAACCATGGAAACAAAACAAATACTTACCTAAATAAGCTTAAGTGTTTTTAAAATGTGAATATAAAGTGGAACGATGGTAAAAAAATCTACAGAAGAAGATCTAGCATAAAGAAGGACAAAATGCATAAATCGAAAATATTCAATATGTTGAAATTTTTTATTGCCTTGCAAGTGCATTATATTTCAATTGTGATATTTAAACTGTGATAGAAACGATATGTAAGTATTCTTTTACCCGGTTAAATACAGTATTACACTTCTCATGTAATAGAAATATGTATACTTTAAGATAGTTGTATCATAGTTTGGGGACCTTTCTGTTGAAAAAGTGTCAGAGTTAAATCGTATACATATACATGCACAGTGCGGTAACTGGAGTGCAGGTATCAGTTACCCGCACTCCAGATAATGCCAGTTGATTGGTTCATTTTTGCTGGGGTTTACATATTGTGACGGCAGAGAAAGAGAAAGGGGCAGGAATGTCATATTCAAATGCTCGTTCATTGGTTCATTTTTTCTGGGGTTTCGTATTTTGACAACAGGGAACGTGCTGTCATGTTTGACTATGATACAAAAGAGAAAGAACACCAAAACACTCGGCAATCTGATTTATACTCGGGGGCTACGCCCCCTCGTACAAATCAGATAGCCTCGTGTTTCGGTGCTCTTTCTATTACTTATACTATGCTCAAATTTGATATTAGTTAATATTGATAATACTTATTTTAAGGAATATTCTACATGTACAGTATATCATTTAAGATAAAACATATTTATATGTAAATGTGTATTTAATTTGTATTTAAAGACACTTGGTGCTTGTTAATATGTATCTGCATATCTTTGTGTTATGATTTACTACAATAAAGTTTATGTTTTCCACAAAGGTTTTCACCTTAGGCCCTACACATTGTATTTATCTCGCCAATCCTTAGATAGAATTAAACATAAACTGAGGAAAAAATTAAATCCTTTTAATTATCTTACCGAGCGTATTATATTTGTACATGTAAAATTTTTTAGAATGCTTAACTATTATTACACTGAAGGAAGCAGTATAAATCTTAATCTTGATTAAGTTACCTCCCTTTATTTAACATACGCCATTTGTAGCGGGAAAAAACACAATATGGAAAACAGGTATCTGATACATTTTAAATAAAGATCGTGCTATTTAAACAGCAGTGTACCACATAAATCATTTATTGCATCATTAAGTAAACTTAATAATGTAAGCTTACACATTCAATCGTCTGGATCAGGTAAATGAAACACGAAGTTCTTGTCTCGCATATTGATATTGTTACCTCCCTTTTAATGATTGATAAATATCGGTGATTTTTTTTTCAACCTGCGGCTTTCTGAAGGGGAAAATATAGCAGATAAATCAGAAATGGGGAAAACCTGAAAGCAAGTTCCAACAACCGAGATGGAATTCACCCACACATGTTATAGAATTTTCAATTTCATTTCAATTTATCCACGGGCGTGATTTAATATGCATTATAGGTCTACATATCAGCGGGGCAGCTCTCTTTCTTTTAGTCCAATAAATTCGTCAACTAGCTAATAATTATAAGCCAGCTGTTGTATTCATTCTTTAAGAATTATCATCATGAATATATGACGGTAATGGCCTAAACTTTTGATAAGAGGCCTTATCTGTCATTCATTGAAATACTGGAGTCACCAAAGTTTCACAAATGTATAACTGCCTAAATACCCTTACGGTTACCATATAATGGATTCATGAACATATTTACATCAACAACGTCAAGTTAACTAGTTCTGGCTTCCAAAAACTTTAAAAGTCGCATCTTAAACATTTTCCTTTCGTCTATTTATATTACATGATATACACATAATTATATGATTTACTGTATGAATGCTTGTTCTCTCCTACTCTAGATATTAAAAAGGTAAACATTATTTACGTCCTTATATCCTTATTTAGGATCAAGTGGTTTTGCTAACTTGTGACTTAAGGTCTTCTGTGACAGGAATGCCGCATCAGACATGAAATATTGAGAAATATTGATGAAATAAAATGCGAATTTCATTTTCCGTATTTTCACCGTAAAAATTTATTTTTTCACGGCAGTGAAACATATTTTCCGTATTTTTACTGGTGTCAAGTCGGACTACTTTCTCCGATCTACGCAAGGAAGTCTTTCATATTGTAAAGCAAAAAGAAGGAAAATGTATACATGTATAATAAAGAGAAAATTCCAGGGTTTTTTTCTATAAATACATGTACGCAACTCATGAAATATTTATTTTCATACCACTTGATGAAAATAAATCATGTATTTCTAGAAAAAAAACTTTAACTACATTAACAACGCGGCCGCGGACCTACCTCAAGAACATTTCTAATAAATAGTACATTGTGCCTAACAGCTCAAAGCATTAATATGTCGTCTCACTCAGCTCTAAACATTGAACAGATCCCAGCCAGAATTGAGCCTCCGGATCCAGGACGTCAAATGTTTGTGGCCGGGCTGGCTGAGAGATAATATATATATTATAATATATAAGGCCCTTAATGCTATGCAATATTTCTTTGTGGTCGTATGTTTATACTCTAAATATATACTATCTGTTGAAAGGTTGATCTCGATTCCATACAAGGAAAAGATTATAGACGCTTGCGTGACTCTACCGGATGTGACGAAAACTACCGGATATGGAGTCATTCTGACACACGGTGCTGGTGGAGATATGAATTTATTGCAGCTTAAGTTACTTTCTGAACATTTAGCATCAAAAGGTACCTGGTAGTAATAAGTATCTACTAAGTAAGACAGATTTTAATTATTAATTATTATTCATAGTTCAATTTAAAATTTATCTTACAAAGTCCTTTTACATTACTAGAGTGGCATAGCAACGGAAGTGATATATTTGGCGCATGCGCATGTTGTTTCGGACAAAAAGGCGTGGTCGGTGTCATAAGTGAAAGAATAATTTTAATAGGTTTATACAATTCTATAAATCGAAGGATATATTATTAGAATATTGAAAAAATAATCGCTGCAAATGCGAGAAGGAGTGTAACATTTTGAAATCTCAGAACCTTTCACTGAAGAGTTCTAAATAAAATTCATACAGAAGTCAGAGTAGAATCACACCAAACTATTAACTGTAGTTAATTTATTCTATGCTTCAGGTGTAATGGCTGTACGGTTTACGTGCAAAGGACTTAACCTGGCATACAGAGTTAAAGTTTACACCTGTGTCCTGGTAAGCTACTTTATTTCGTTATTAGACAAAACAACTAAGTTGATACCATGCAAAACAGCTAGAAATAAAAACGTTTTTAAATTCATGTATACGTTCCTTTGGCTATGGTCATATTTTCAAAATGTTTTTGGTTCTATTTTTAGGAGCACGTGACATCACAATACAGCAAAGTCACTAGATATTTTCTTGCAGGTATATAAGACAGACTTTAGTCAAATTAAAAGTTTATTAATATTCTATTTTGCATTTAAATATTTCTTTTATGCAATATTTTTGTTTGTTTGTTTGTTTTGCTTTTTACCTAGAACTTCATTTTACGATAAAAATGATATTTCGTTTATATGAATCTATTTGTATAAAATTAAATGTTAAACCATATTTGACTTTCAACGGTCATTCTACTAAATTATTTGATTTAAGGGCGATCAATGGGCAGTAGAGCGGCTGTCGGAGTTGCAAATGGCGTGAAAGGGACGGAACTCGTGAAAACTGTAGCTGGAGTTATCGCCCTTTCGTATCCTCTTCATACACAGGAGAATAAGTCCAACCTTCGAGATAAACCACTGTACGAGTTAAGCGACCCTATATGCTTTGTAAGCGGAACATCGGATGAGATGTGTGATAAAAGTTTGCTAGAAAACGTTGTTAGAGATGTTAAAAATTCTGAGGTAAAGTGGATAAAGGGAGCTAACCATGCATTGAAGGTCAAAGGATCCAAAGAAGAAGACATTATCACGGATATTGGCGATTTTATTTGCGATTGGTGTAAAACGAAACTTTCAGGTAGTTTTCAAGTTTCATAGTTTGTTTCCAATGTAACCTTACACTTTATACAAAGTAATGAATTTAGGCATATTTTTTTTAAAATTAACATAAAATTTATGCATCTTCTTATGCCAAATTTATAATTTATGCCATATCATCGGCATTCTTAAGTATAGTTCAAATATGCAAGGCTACTCATTGTTTCAAACGTGTTTAATATTCTATTGCACTATTTAACACAGGAAAACATATGATTAATAATATAATACTCAAGGTTATCCAATTAATACTTTGATTTCTATTATAATAAAACAGCAGTATCTTCTCGCGTTCAAAATGACTTTGAATACGTGAAAATTGGCATTTTTGGCCCGTGTCATAACTCCCTGATTTGATGGATGGAGCGACAGTTAATTTAACAATACATACAAAAAGAGGTCTCTTTTTATTTTGTAGGTAATATAGTAGAATCAGTAGATGACGAGGAAGGAAAGCAAAGTGAGAGAAATCCTAAAAGAAAAGTGGATGAAAAGAACGAGCGGAAAGGTGGAAAACGCGCAAAAGCCCGTCTTGTACGCTAAGATACTGTGACATAAAATATTGTTAAACTGTCAAACTCAGGAATAGCTTTGCTAAGGAATTGTCACGCACAGGTTATTGACAAAGATTACGTCTTGCTATTATAATGCCAAGATTCTGTCATGCTTTGATATTGTCACGCTAAGAGTTTTGTCACGCAATGGTTTTGTCACGCTTCGGACCTGCTATGGAACTGTCACACTAAGATATTGTCAATCTATGAGATTCTTAGTATCGCCTTACATATATACTTTAAATCCTTTGCTCTTAGATTATCCTGCGCTAGTAAAATAAATCCTAAAAAATGAAATTCTTAAAATTAAAAAAAAAGACTTTAAGGAAAAACACGTTTATACATTTGATCAAATTTATCCTACTTAAAACTGTCTTATACATTGTATTTTGTTAGATCCTGTATAAAAATATGTTTTATACATTGCATTTTGTTGATCCCGTTGAAAACTGAAAACATGATTTTATATACGTGTATTGCATTATAATGATCCTGTTTTAAAACATGTTTATACATTGTATTTTATTGATTCTGAATATCAATTGTGTTATATTGATCCTGTGTAAAGTATGTTTTATACCTTATGTTTAAAAAACATAAAACATGTTCTGTCCATTGTGTCATATTAATCCTGTATAAAACATGTTTTTATACCTTGTGTTTAAAAAACATAAAAACATGTTCTATCAGTTGTGTTATATTAATCCTGTATAAAACATGTTTTTATACCTTGTGTTTAAAAAACATAAAAACATGTTCTATCAGTTGTGTTATATTAATCCTGTATAAAACAAGTTTTTATACCTTGTGTTTAAAAAACATGTTTTATACATTGTATTATATTCATTCTGTTTAAAAACATGTTTTTATACATTGTATTATATTGATCATGTTAATGTAACTTCAAGTATTTACTGATCAGTTGGAATTAACAGGGGGATATTCTCTTCTGTTTTGCTGTTAACCCTCTCAAAGCAATATTGGAAAAATAATTATAACATCTCAGAATATTGAAGTGCTCGCTGCCACAGCACAGTTAACATTTCCTTTATATTGATTTAACCGAAAAAAGATCAACTTGATGTTGCAAATATTTATTTCCATGACAGCCATTTTCTGGTGATAATCCGTTGACAAGTGAGTGGGATTATTCAAACACGTGGGACTTGTTGTTTATTTTTGTCTAACATATTGCGAACGGATTGAAAGTTGACTTGTTACGGTTTTTTTCTTGATGAGAAGGTTATATACATGTATTATTTGCTTTATAAATAGAAACAATAAATATTTCGGGAATAAACGATGTTATTTTGGCAGTATCTATTTCACAGCAGTGCGGAAGACATGTTTATGTGTTTGTCCAGAGAGCTATTGTCGTTTTTATTTTCTAGACGATTCTGAAATGCAAACGATTTCGGGAGGAGATAGACATAAATGTACAGCTATAGATTTTTAAATGGGAAATATTTAAAGCAACGTTTTTGTTTTGCAAAGCAGAAAATTAAAATCTAGTAGCAGAAAGATGGCAAATGTGAGGAGATAGATTTATATGTTGTGTTTGGAAATTTAACGTTGACCCTTCACTAGCTTTGAAAAGGTTGTGACACGACTGTGTAATTTGAAATGCGTGTTTTCCCTATCAAGATTGCAGTGTACATTACTGTTGCTGTAGTTGTCTACATAACATTTGTATACATGATTTTCCATTTCCCGCTTTTTGCTAAAATGACGTCCTTATTACGTCACATTTTGTCCATGAGGAGTTCTAAACATGTGTACGGATTCGGTACGGTGATGGTGGACGTTAGAAGTCTTGGCAAGAAGCTTGCAGACGACAGAAATCTAGGAACGCTGTATGCTACCAGAAAGACGCTGAAGGGTTTGAAAGATGAAAGTCAGGCAAACAATGTTTGCTTTGACCTCTCGTTAGGCAGAACTAGAAATTTCGAAAACAATTTATTCATAAGTAGGCCTATAGAAATTATTACTGCGAGGCAGTCTTTAGAAAGTTACAATTTATTCACAATGGATATGAAACATCAAGGAGAAAGAAGCGTCAAAAGAAGACATTGTAACAGCTACATAACAGTTGATTCGCCACCCGGTAGATCTGGGAATCAAATGTTTCAAATTGCAGCGTTGCTAGGCACGGCATATAACCTTGACTTAATTCCTGTGATACCACCAAACTCCCCATTGTCAGAATGGGTTGAACTTCCAAATCTCATTGACCTAAATTTGACAGACGCTCAATTGTTTGTGATGAAATCGAGTGGACGATATTCTAGAGATATTAATTACTTGAATAACAAGAAAAATTGGACGCTTCGTGGGTATTTTCAGTCTTGGAAGTATTTCTCAAACGCTGAAAATATTGTAAAGAACGCGTTTAAGATCAAAGACTCCTTTCTTGGTAAGGTGGAGTCGTTTATTCGGAACATATCGCGACCTGGACAAGTAAATGTGTGTGTACACGTAAGAAGGGGCGATTTAAGCGACCATGTCGCAATGAGGAAAGGCTATTCTATAGCTGGAACGGACTTCATTAAAAACGCCATGAATTTTTACCGAGGAAAGTTTAGAAAAGTAAAATTTATTGTTTTAAGCGACGGTATACAATGGTGCATGGATCATATTAAGGGAATCGATGTAATGTTTAGTCCATTTTATAGATATGCCGAAGATATGGCGTTAATGACACTGTGTGACCACGTGATTGTAACTTCCGGAACGTTTGGATGGTGGGGTGCGTGGTTATCAGGGGGGACAACTGTGTATTTCAAAGGCTATCCAAGACCAGAAAGTTGGCTTGCTTCGCAAGTAAATAGAAATGATTATTATCCTAAAGGCTGGATTCCAATGTGAAATTTAGACGTCAGCAACGATAGTGTCATTACTATTGACAATCAGTTATAAATATTTGACAACTATCGTTGGACTATAACCTTTAAAATGTAACGATTATACAATCAGTAGGGCTATAGAATTTGATGAATTTGAAATGGGTAACTTGGAAGTACGTCGAATAATTCAAATTGTGATGCGCAAAATGATGATAAAAGAAACCACATGAATAGTCTGGTCAAGGGAACGATATCAATATTTTTTATCAGTATTATTATATTAAATAAAAGCCAAGCATAGGTTTTATAAGATATATTTTTCTATAATTATGAGTAGCTGAGTGGTTAAAGTCGGTAACTGTAAACCACTTGACTCTCACCACTGTAGGATCTATCCACGCAAGTGTCTTCGAATTCTTTCATTTGAGAAAGCTATCCAGCTAGCTAACGGAACGTCGGTGGTTCGATCTACTCAGGTTCCCGTCTGTGCCTATGCGCAAAGGAGCAACCGAGGTCTTCCTCCACCAATAAAGCTAGAAAGTCGCCATATAACCTATACTGTTTTTGTGCGACGTAAAACCCAATAAAGAAATGTGTTCTAAAGTTGCATACTAGTTGTATAGGATTGAAGTACGTCGAATAACTCACAGACACAAAGAAATCCTAATGATGTGCCAAATAATGATGTGTTAGAATGCAATGGTTGTGAATTTAAACAAAGTTTACATAATAAATATACAAACACTGTACATGTATACAAAGTAAATACGTTGATATAAAATACATATAGGTTTTATATTTATTTATAGGAGTTGAAAAGTTACCTACATATAACGTAAATAAAATGTCGGAATTACAAATAGCTTGTACTTTTTATATTGCTTCACCTCAAATAAACCATATGCTATAATCGCCCTATTACACTTCTTTATATTTTAATCTGCAAACGTGATACTGTTATTCAAGCCATTACAAGCCACTAACTCCCCTTTATTTCTTTTCTAAACTTATCATTTTACGGAAGTGATTCAAATATTGATAAAAACAGAAATGTGATATTTGGATAACTTTATGAAATATTTATCGGAAACAAAATGCTGATAGAGTTCTCAAGTGATTTGTTATGAACTTGCGTATGTATAAATGATGAATAATAATATTTTTGTTCTAGAACACTTTATATTATCTAATTTATTTGTCTTATCTGAGCATGCATCTTACACTAGCCGACATCATCCATAGATACATGTCATTATTATGATACTAAATATCACATTATGGTACTAAATACTATCTATCAACATAATCATTTTTGTTGTTAGAGATCTTTAATTATAGATCTATTCATTTTAAGAAAAGAAGAAAAATAATGTTTAAATTTTTACTAACACTTACACCTAATAAACAATCAATACAAAGTTAATACACAATCGATACACAGTTAATACACAATGCATAATTTATGCAAAAAGAGCCATTTTCAAGCAGCATGCCTATAATTTTCAAGATTCGATGATGCTAGACCTGGGCATTGATTGCCGATACTAACTTTTAAAAGGCCCATCACCGTTGGTTAAGTCAGTTTGACTGTATTCTTGGAGGCTAGAATAGGCTTTAGTTTTATGTTAAAAACTACTAAAAAGGTCTATCACAGTGGGTTTGGTCAGAGTGTATTCCTTGAGTCTAAAACTTGGCATTGATTTACGTTACTAACTACTCAAAAAGCCTGTCACCGTGGGTTTGGTCAACTTTACTGTATTCCCTGAGGCTACAACCGGGCATGGATTTCCGTTAATACAATTAAAAAGGTCTATAACCGTGTGTTTGGTCTGTCTGACAGTATTCCCCGAGGCTAGAACCTAGAACTGGACTTCCGATACTTTCTATTGAAATGGCCAAATACCGTGGGATTGGTCAGTTTGATTGTTTACCCTTGTGCTAGAATCGGGCACGGATTTCCGGTAATAACTACTTAAAAGGCCTATCACCGTCGGTTTCATCATTTTGACATTATTCCCAGAGGATAGAACCGGGCATAAAAATTCGTTACTAACTACTTCAACAGCTTATCAACGTGTGTTTGGTCAGCTTGAGTTGATTCCCTGATGCAAGACCCGGGCATGGATTTCCGTTAATAACTACTAAACATGCCTAAAACGTGGGTTTGGTCAATTTACTGTATTCTTTAAGGCTAGATCCGGGTATGGAGTTCCGTTAATGATTTCTAAAAAGGCCTATCACCATAGGTTTGGTCATCTTGACTTTTATCCCTGATGCTAGACCAGGGCATGGATTTCCGTGACTAACTACTAAAAAGGCCAATCAGTATGGCTTTGGCTTTTCCTGAGGCCATAACGGGTCATGGATTTCCGTTACTAACTACTAAAAAGGACTATCACTGTGGGTTCCGTCATCTTGAATGTATTCCCCGATGCTAAAACCGGGCATCGATTTCCTTTAAGAACTACTAAAACTGCCTAAAACATGGGTTTGGTCAATTGACTGTATTCCTTAAGGCTTGATCCGGGTATGGAGTTCCGTTAATGATTAATAAAAAGGCCTATCACAATGGGTTTGGTCAGCTTGAATGTATACCCTGATGCTAGAAACGGGCATGGTTTTCCGTTAATAACTACTAAAAAGGCCTATCACCATTGGTCTACCATTGCTTGACTGTTGTGTCAGTTTCACTGTATTTCCTGAGCCTGTCACCATGGGGTTTTCTGCGATCAGGACTCCATATAATTTAACACCTGGGCAACACCTCTATTTGATAAGTAGTAACTACATTTCGATTTAATCGGGGTATATACCTAAGGGAAGTTCGTAATATCAGAATTGCCAATATCTCCTTCCGATAAGGAAAGGCTCATTTAAGTTAGGTTTATGATATCCGAACGTGAGAGCAATATTATTACCAATATGTTTCTGTGATAAGGGCTTGTAGACAGGACTGATTTTAAGAAAATATGAATGCTAGAGGCATTTTATAGTACAAGTGATATATTGAGTGTTTTAACCTAATATGGGTATGCTGAAGACGATGAGGGTGGATACCAAGAAAAAAAATGACCTTGACCTTCAAAAGGTCAATTCAAAATGGCCGCTTAAAAATACTAAAATAGGTCATTAAAACTATGATACAATATGATGCAATTAATTATTCTTCTCAAAATCAAATGATTATTCAATATGATCAGATTTTAATGAGATTGACCACCAAATATAGCGATTATAAGCCTAATGGCTCAATTAACAGTTATTTACAGTACTGTTTTACTAGCGCGTTAAGGTACAAGACTAAGTTTGAAAAAATCACTTTTTATGTTTTGTTTACTTGACTTATATTTAACAATAAACTTAGTTTATAAATATTACCAAAGAATAAATATTTCGATATAACAAATTAATATTTCGTAATAACGAAATAATATTTCGTAATAGCGAATCAATATTTCGTAATTAAGATTTTATATTTCGTTAAAACGAAATAATATTTCTAATTGGGAATAATTATCTCGTGAAAACGAATTCAATTCAGGGAGAAAATGTGGAAAATGTCGCTTCAGGTGTTCCGTAATTTTCAACATTATTTGTAGCTATGATTTTCGTTTTCGATGAAGTCGTTTATTTTGTTTTCATATATTTTGCACTTATTATGGTATTTATGGTTTAAAATGAATATTTAAAACATATTTTGAAATGTCAAAAAATGTCATTTCAATGCCATAAACACAACACAAACCGAGACAAAAAAGTGTTTTAAAATATATACATATATACTGCACCCGAACCCCCAACCCCCCCCCCCCCCCAAAAAAAAAAAAAAAAAAAAAACAGGTCTTTAAAAAAAGGCAACAGTAGGAATCGAACCATAGACCTCTCACACATCAGTCAATCACTTAACCGGCTGTGCTACTGCGGAAGTAACGATGACGTTTACATTTTTAGCAGATATGACTTTCACTAACATTAGTTTTATAGTTTTTTTTTATTTTATGCTTTTCAGTGGATTACTGATTTATCCGTGAAAATTATATTTGATAATTTCACAGTGAAAATTATAAAAATATAATTTCACACTTTTCAATGACGAAACTACTTTCTTAAGATTTTCCCCATGTGGTACCTCAATTTTATTTTTGCTGACAATTCTGACAATGTCAGTCTGTTTAGAGAAAAGCAAAGCTGAAATTGATAAATAACTTAAATGTCAAAAGTAATAAAAAGAAGAAAACTTACTTCTATTCATTCAAATTACCAATCGAAAATTTTGGAATTCAGTCACGGTTTTGAGAAAATTCTACAAGAAGATTATCACATCATTTGATATACATTAGAATTCCGGGTACCCTCCAATAAATTTCCAGGATATCTTATAATAACAGCAAAGTTATCTATAAAAATATTACTTGTAAAAAATGGAGTAATATTTTCTTTGACCATATATAAAAGTCACGTGGGTTGGCTACATAGTGGAGGTGTTAAAATATAATTGTAATACACCCTTTGTTAAAGCCATTGAAATAGTATTTTATGTATAAAGGATTTTCAAAAATGGTTATTATTCAGAGCGGGCGCTATGGTGCAGTGGTAACACTGTCTGCCTACAAATCAAGGGGTCGTGAGTTCGATCCCCCGCTACTCCACTGAACGAATAAATGACTACAAGACTGACAAAACCAGGACATAGACACATAATGACGGCAACGATAGAAACAAGAGAAGACCTTAACGAACAGGAAACAAGTACCGAAAGTACAAGACCGAAGACGACTGCCGATAACAGAAAGAAGAACGGAGACAAGAACTGACTACAAGCGAAAAGAGACGAGGACCGATAACAGAATATCAAAAAAAAAAACTGACAATAAACGAACTGAGGCGTCGACCGATAACAGAAAAACAGACACAGTAACCGATAACTGTCAACAAGACAACGGAGACGAGGATTGATAACAGAAAAATAGAGACGGGGACCGATAGCAGAATAACATAGACGAGGACCGATAACAGAGACGGGAACCGATGCAGAAGGATTGACAACAAGAAAACGGAGACCAGGGCTGATTCCAGAAGAAAAGATACAAGAAACAACAGGAGAACGGAGAAGAAAGAAGACGAGAACCGATAACAGAACAGGACAGGGACAGATAACAAAGACAACGGAGACGGGGATTGATAACAGAGACGGGAACCGATGACAGAATATTAACAACAAGAAAACTAATTACAGAAGAATAGAGACGAGAACGGATGACAGAAGAACGGAGAAGAACGAAGACGAGAACCGATAACAGAAAAACAGATCATGTAACAACAAAAGAACTGAGGCCAGGACCGATTACAGAAGAACGAAAGTCACGACCAGTAACAGAAAAATGCGACGAGAATCGATAACAGAAGAACGAAGACGACGACCGATAACAGAAAAATGAACACCAAAACCCAAGAGTACTCAGAGTAATTAATATATATTGCACGCACGCGTTTTAACCCCCCTCACACATACTCACGCTGAGTAGACATCTGAGTAGCCATATGCTTGCATAGAGTGCCAGATAAAATACATGAAAGCGCTGTATCTAGCAGATAGCAGAAAGACTGCAGTGTTCGCTGCGTAAATGCCTTAAAGGGACTCCACTGAGGTTTAAAAGTCTAAAAACATAACATTTGAATTTCTTACATAAATGAGCTGGGGCACTTTAAACAGTAATATATGCAAAGATATTTAAGAAATATACTTTGAAATAAATTGAAAATCGTATTTTTATGCTTTTCTTAGACTAATTTGAGTGAAAAGCGTTTAAACGTTTTTCAGTTTGGGTCAGTTTTTTTACAATTTGAATAATTATTCTGGAAAAACGGTGTGCGCGAATGATCTGAAATTTTGCACAAAGATTAGTGGTCTAAACCTACATCAAATGGTACAATTATCTGGAAAAAATATTTTCAGTCCCATCATGTCAAAAAACCTCAGTGGAGTCCCTTTAAAGTTTTCAGTACTATCTTTAATATTACTTCTATATTACTATTATATTGGCCTATAGAGAAATGTCTGCCATCTTGGATTTTCCGGCCATATTGGATTGTTTATTTTTATTCTGTTTTGGTGTCTAATTTGTATTTACCTAAACATGCTTTGTGACAAATTTCAGGCTTTTCCATTCCTTAACAGTTTTATTTGATATATCATACATTTACGATAAAGAAATTTGGGTCATTTTAAATGGCCATTTCAATGGTAAAGATCAAGTTTTTCAATTTGGTATCCATCTTTATCGGATTCAGCATACCTTAAATAGGTAAAATACACCAAGATACCACTTGTACTACAAAATGCCTCTAGCATCTTATAGGGAGCCAAATTTTCAAAATCCGTCCTGAATATTGCTATATTTCGATTAAGATGGGTTGACGTTCACCACAGATAGAAGCGAAATTCGTGATATCCGAACATGATTGCATATATAAGTATTAGTTACATATAAATTTATTTTTCCCCAGAAGAAAAACTTACCGAGTTTAACTGCATTGTATTTGTATTAATATTGCTTAATATGATTAACTATTACATATATTCATTTTGCAAATAGAAAAACGGCCATCAATTTTTCAAAGTTCCATGACGTAAATCTCCTTTTCCATATTTGAATTTGGTACGTACATTACAAAGTGTAATATCAAATAAAATATGAGTTGGCTAAAATACTTGTTTCTTTTTATTTACTTTCATACCTAAAGTTGAATTTAACCTTTAGACTGTAGGCAGCAAACGGAACTATCCATGCGACCAGTGCAGACCAAAATCGTGATATCCGAACATGATTGCATATGTCAACATTTTTACTTTCTGATAAGTATTATCGTGCCGCCTAAACATGGCCTGCACTGTCTGCTATTCAGTCAGACCTTATTTTGAAATTTCCCCTAAATTGATAAATGGTTTCGTCCGAACTGAAACATGGACAAGTCCATTTAAAATATTTAGCGGGGAAATGGTTACTTTTTATATGCCCGAAGGAATTTCGGGCATATTATGTTATACCCCCTGGCGTCCGTCCGTCTGTCTGTCCGTCCGTACGTCCGTCTGTTAGCAATTTGGTTTCCGGAGCATAATTTAACTTCCATTTGGCCCACAATATTCAAACTTCATAGGGTGATTTCCCATATTGGGTAGAAGACCCCTATTGATTTTGGGGTTACAAGGTCAAAGGTCAAGGTCACTATTACCTTAAAACTGAAAACAGTTTCCGGAGCATAACTTAAGTTCCATTTGGCCCACAGTGTTCAAACTTCATAGGATGATTGTCCATATTAGGTAAAAGACCCCTATTGATTTTGGGGTCACAAGGTCAAAGGTCAAGGTCACTATTACCTCAAAACTGAAAACAGTTTCCGGAGCAAAACTTAAGTTGCATTTGGCCCACAGTGTTCAAACTTTATAGGATGATTGTCCATATTGGGTTGAAGATCCCTATTGATTTTGGGGTCAAAAGTCAAGGTCACTATCACCTTTAAACTGAAAACAGTTTCCAGAACATAACTTTAGTTCTATTTGGCCCACAGTGTTCAAACTTCATAGGATGATACAAGATACAAGATACAAGAAACTTTATTTTAAGTCGGTTTACATATTACAAGAAACATTAGCTAATAAGCTATTTACCGACAATAACAAAAGCATAAAACATATTTGTTAACATATAACAGTTCTGAAAATAAAAACATATAAAACTATTAGCAGCTTAAGCATGAAATAAGAGTATCAAGGTTAAGAAGAACTTTACAATAAGATGGTAAATTAAGGCATAGCTTGATGACATGCACAGTACATATTGTATTAAAGGTAATAACAGTTTCTAAAAGTAATAAATGACTGTAGTCTAGAAATTTAAGTATGATACATATAGCAATGTGAAATAAATAAAAATAATAATAAAAAATAAAAAAAAATTATAAAATAGTAAAAGTTATAAGTTAACATCTACAATTTATAAATACGTAATTGAAGGTTTCCTAAAAAATATATATAAATAAATAAATAGATAAAATTAAACTTACTTATAAAAGTGCATAAAAATTTATGATAGAACTTATACAGCATAAAAAAGAAACAAGATAAAGCACATTCAGTGTAACAAACAAAATTAACTAAAATTAATTTGCATGCACAGCCTAATGGAATGGGGAATAAGGAGTTTTAATATGAACAAAGCATACAAACACAACATAGATTCAACTAGCATAAAATACAAGGGTTTAATAAAAAATTAACACACAAAATATAATCAAAGCATCATAGCAAACTAAAAGGGATGCACAAAAGCAAGGCAAACAAACAAAACATGTAGTCTAAGCATTTACTTAAATTAAAACTAAGCAGAGAAAACAAACACATAGCAAATTTACAAGCACATAGCACATTTACAGCTTGGGCCACTCCAGACCTGGATCAGTCTCCCAAACTCTTTGTAATTTTCAACCTTGCGGATGTCATTAGGGAGACTGTTCCATATCTGGGCACCTTCAAACTTAAAAGAATTCTTACCGTATGTTACTGTTTTGACCCTTGGGACATTTACACTTTTTTGATACCTAAAAGAATAATTGGAATTTTTAAATTGAATTAAATCATTTATATATGGTGGTGATTTTCCGTACAGGCATTTAAACACTTCTTTGGCTATTATTTTAATTCTTGACAAATGTAAAGTAGGCATATTAACTTTTTTTTAATAATGTGTCATATGAAGAATTAAAATCATTAAATACTATTTTTAGAGCTCTATGCTGGAGTTTTTCAAGTTTTTCTGTGTTTGTTTTGGAGCAAAAATGCCAGACAAGGGGACAGTAGTTAAAATTAGATCTGATAAAAGATTTGTAAATAAGAAGAAGACATTCTGAATTTAAAAATTTCCTAATTCTTAAGAGCACATTTAATTGATTGGCAGCTTTTTTACACATTCTGGTGACCTGTATATCAAAGTTAAGTAAAAAATCTATGTCTACCCCTAGCAGTTTAACACAATCTTCACATTTTATTGTAACATTATCAATTTGAAATTCTTTTAAGTGTTCATTTGTTATTTTCCCAACAGCTATGATTGACAATATTGGGTAGAAGACCCCTATTGATTTTGGGGTCACAATGTCAAAGGTCAAGGTCATTATTACTTTAAAATTGAAAACAGTTTCCATACCCTCACTAAAGTTCCATTTGGCCCAGAGTGTTCAAACTTCATGGGATGATTGTCCATATTGGGTAGAAGACCCCTATCGATTTTGGGGTCACAAGGTCAAAGTTCAAGGTCACTATAACCTTAAAACTGAAAACAGTTTCCGGAGCATAACTTCAGTTCCATTTGGCCCACAATATTCAATCTTCATAGGAGGATTGCTATTTGAAGGAGATTATACTTTATTTAATTTATTTAATTCCCATGTCTTACAAATGCTTCATCCTTACTAAAAACAAAACACTTTCGGGCATATAATGCTCCGCCTAGCGGTGCTCTTGTTTAACCTTTGACGTTATCTACAAGAAATGTCCGTTTAGTACTGTATTGGTCTCATATACATTTGGCCCGATTTCTACATATGATAACAAAGTATTGTAATCTAAAAATAGAATTTATAAATTTTTAAACGTTTAACATGTTGGATTCTAATGTATACGGCATGAAATATGTCATATTAATTCTATGTACGGGACTTTTTATATATCCGTCAGGTAAATGGTCATTTTAGCAGTGGAATTTGCATATTCATTGACAAAAAATAAATAGTTATCTGTTTCATTTTAACAGCGGAACTTACATATTTCATTCACAAAAAAATGTTATAATTTTAGTATATTAATGTTACAGATACGAACGAGACTCCAATTCTCCAATCTCATATCACATAAACCTCTGACTGAGTATTTTTAAGAGCCAAACATAAATGTATAAACATTGTCAGACTGATTTTTGGACTTTGTATGTGTTAAGGGTTTACGTCGCACCAACACAGTATAGGCTATATAGCGACTTGCCAGCTTTATTGGTGAAGGAAGACCTCCATTACCGGCATTCCGTAACCTAGCTGGATAGCTTCGTCACATGAAAGAAGCGTAACTCTAGCGTGATTTGACTTGCGGTGAGGGGCAAGTGGTTTAAAGTCAACAACCTTAACCAGTCGGCCAAGGGCGCTATGTTATAAGACGATTTTCTAGTTTGTTTTAGTTTAAACGAAAGCATAAGTCGAATTACAAATGTTAGTCCCTGACGTGTACCTAAACATTTATACAGTTATCAATTTCCACATCCAAAATTTGATATAATATAAGAATTAGCATACGTCAGGCAATTTGATTTGTTTTTCTCAATCTTTCAGCGGCGAACGGCCCTCGTTGTTTCGACTGTTTACGGATGCCGTATCTTCATGAGTGCGATCACATAAAACAGTGTGGACCACATCAGGTATATAAAACCCACACATGTTATTTTTTCTTTTTTTTTTTTACTTTTTTGGCAACATGATAATTTTATGTTAATAATAGAGAAATAAGGAAAAAAGTAAAACGCCAAAATAATTTTTTTCAATAATGATACATGTAATAACCAACTTTCGGAAACAAAAAGTGAGGCCTCGTGTCGAGGCTATAATTTATTTAGTTGACGTCAGAACATTTGTTTTTATTGCTTAATAATACACTGAAATATACCATTTATAGGTTTGTTATTCGAAGCAGATTGTTTCCGACAGTGGATTTGTGTACTATGACACCGGCTGCATTGACCAATTGGTAACAAGTTTACATCTTAATTAACATTGAATAACGCAACAGTAATGTACAAGTAAAATGGTTTCCTGCGGGGAAAATTTTTAATTATATAAAGATATTTCATTTAACTATTTTCAATATTATTTGGGGCGGGGGGATAAATAAAATTTTGTATCAGGAATATAGTTGACAATAATTGATCAATATAGAAGAAGGTCTTTGGAAACTGGTGACCGTTGATGACCGGAGAAGGTCGAAGATAAAACAATAATTTCTTTTTAAGAAAATGATTAAATAGGTCTACCATTTTATTAGTCTCAATATTTCGACGGCAAGACAGACCGATTTTATAATCTGGTTTTTCATATATGTCTGTCTGTCTGTCTGTCTGTCTGTCGCGAAGGGCGACCATCATCTATATAAATAAGCCCTAAAGCGCACAATTTGTTGGGCTACCATTTTATGAATAATTCCGAGCAAAACAAAAGTAAACACACAAGTTTACGCAGAAAATATCTTTATTGATTATGGCAGATGCCACTACGAATACTTTTATTTGTAGATTTTCAGTATAAACAATTTATTGCTTGTAGAATTGGAGATAGATACATTAAACACATCATTCAAGTTTTTCCACCTTAAACGGTAAAATATTTATAGCAAATTAGAAATATCACGAAAGTTTTTTTGTTCTTAATTAGGTGTAATTCTGACTAATTCCCTAGATGTAAATCCTTAACGTACCGGCAACGGTATTTAGCCAGGTTTTGGAAAAGTTCAATTAACCAATCATGTACGGTGTACAAATCACATGCTCCTCCATGTACCGAAAACAGGTCACGTGCTCCTCCATGCCTCAAAAGTTAAACGCGTACCAATACCCTGCGGTCTCCAGACCGCAGGGAATAACCCCAGCCGCGTGGCATAACGGGGACTTGACCTGGATTCTGAAACTTTTGATTAAGGTCCCGTCTCGCAGTGTTGAGACAGTCTGATAATAAAATCCCCGTTACATGACCCGAACTGCGAGCATAGCATTGCCTCTACTATTTTTGCGCGTCCTACAAATTAGCCTGCTTGTTTGGTGACAAACATAATTAAGAAACTTGACTCATTTCCTCAAATGTTAGGGATCAATATTTCGAATGCTTTTTGCATAAATGTGCAGATATGAAGAAAAATACATTATATTTTACACCGTAACGGAATGATTATAACTCTATATATTGACAAAAGTGTAAAAGACTTGTGTTATTTAATAATCGCTACTCTAACAAATGTTTACTTAAGTTTTGCCCCTCAGCGCAGAAATAATGGGAAGGGCACCTGAGGTCTTCCTCCACCAGTAAAGCAAGGATGTCGCCATATGACCAAGACTGTGTCGGTATGACGGTAAACCAAAACAGACAAACACACAAACAAACAAACTTATGTTTCATGTAGTGCTCTATGATTTTGATTTACAAGATTTGCAACGCGAGAGATTCACTAACCGATCATGCAGACGACGGTCAAGCAGACGACGTTCAAGCAGATGAGAAAGGGGACATAATCACGTGTCTGGAGTGTTGTGATGGTGAATTTTGCAATGATCGAGGCTGTGGAACCAAAGGTAAAGCCATAACTATAGTGCTTTGAAGCAGAGCTACTTATTTCCGTAAAACACAACTCAAAGAATAGAAATGTTTTGAAAGTTTCAACCATCGGTACACCGGTCGTTTTATTGTAGTGGAGAAAGTGTCATATACGAACTACCCATTGGTTTTCTGCTCTTTCAAATTATCTTTGTCTACAAGAGTTTCTCATTCTTTTGCGCAGTTTCGATAGAATTTCATACAAATGTGTCGCTGTTCTTACTGTCATGTCGAGTGCCCTTTCGAAATTGCATATCCATTTAAAGTATACGAAATTTGATAAGAGCCAAGATTAGTGTTGGAAGATAATTGAATGATCTTTTCTACATTTGACTTCAATATTATGATTATCAAGGTATATTTTTGGGTTTAACTTATTACAGTTTTGGAACATAATTTTTGAACATATTAAAATGTATGATATACAGAAAAACAACCCAAATAACATTATATTAATAAAAACTCAACACGGTAATTATGTTTACATATCAGGCCTATCAACAAACCAGACTGGACCTTCATGCTTCGCCTGTCCAAAAGGGAGCGTCTCTCCGTGGCACTGTGATAAAGTTACAACTTGTGGCAGGGACGAGGTTTATACCACAATTTATATATTTGAAATGTTTAACATATTTAACATTTGATGGTCTCGTACCATGCATTAACCTAGCGAAACGGTGCTCATATAAAATCTATAAATCGTTATATTATAAATCAAACACACTCAAATAACAAGCCTCAATTGTCAATTTATCAATTTATATGGTAACCTAAAAGGGGCATGGAAGATGTTTTTTTTAAAAAATCTTTTACAATAAAATATTATAATAAATTTTCTAAGGAAAAAATAATCGCATTCTTAAATGTAATAGTTCTTAGCGAAAATTATTTGTCTTCTATTTTTTAGAAATGTTTTATTCAACAAGTCAGTGGCATTGGAGGTAATGTTCTGTATAAATCTGGATGTACAAGTTCGGTAAGAATTCTTTTCAGTGAGGGTCTTTGGGTTTTGGCCGGGATGGGTGGATGTGTTAGTCCGACAATGTAAAGATGACATTGTGAGTGTCCAATTTTTACTGTTCACAGTTGAAGTGAGACTTCGGACTTCCCTTCTTGCATTATATATAAGAAACGAGCGAACGTCCTTAATTTTTGTAGGCAGGCTTAAATAGTGTCAGAATGGGAGAAAATGCGTCGGTTTCTTAATTCGAATTTTAAACTGTCAAATCTGTATATTCATTAGCCATTATAGGGATGATATTGCGGTTCAGGGTCTGAGAAAATGCATTACTAGATGTCGGATCTAATTCCTTAAAAGCGAAGCACAAAACATCTTTAAGAAACTAAACTACTTATAGTTTTGACCGAAATATAATTCACCTACCTGTCTTCCCGCAAATAATTTGAAAATTCGATACTGAAATCGAAAAGCGCAGTATTGTAACACGTTCCCTACTGTGATTAAGTTAACAGCTAACTTTGCGCGTCTTGTTGTAACATATAAATGGATACCGTTACGTTACGGCGACAACTGCTGTGGATGATATAGGCTTCTCTCTACAGAAGTTCCGTTTAAGATTTACCAACGTCAATGACGTAATGAATTATAACGTAAACTAATAAACGTTTACATCATAACGGCATTATTGTCGTTTTAACTTAGGCGTTCAAAGTAAATAGTTTTGATGTATTTATAACATTTAACATTCTTGTGTGATAGTAAAACTACCAAGGCACATAAAACACAAGAAGTACCTACCATAAAACGCTCACAAGCAAACACCATTGGCAACATGAGGAACGATGGTTAGGAAACTACCCGCCCATATGACTGAAATACTGTTGGGAAAAGGCGTAAAATGAAACAAACAAAACATGAGAAAGGATAAGGCACCGCTTAAGAAAAGCTTTGCAACGGTCTGAAGCAGTTTTCTTCACACAAAAAAACCGGGAGCATCGAAAACTAAAACAAAAGGTGTAAAACCCGGACCATTTTATTGATCACATTTATAAGAGATGTGAACCGTGAAAGGTTATCTACGTTCCTTCCAACACCTACGTCATCATAGTTTAATATGAAAAGCCATGGCTGTCTTATATTATTCTTTTTCAATTAATTTGACCATGTGGATAATACATAAGTTCACTCCGACAATATATATATTGAAAACACCTTCTTATTAAACCGGAAACCATTATATAAACCCAAAGTGCAATATATGATACCTTGCCGTTCGTGTGTGAAATCAATGTAGCTTCACGTATATATAAGTTGATTTTATCAATTTATGATACCGATTCTTCAATATATGGTACCAAAGTAGCCATATATGGAACCAGATATCCTTATATATGAATCCGAATTATGAATATATTAATTAATTTTTAATATATAATGTCAAGTCGTCAATGTATGAAACCAAAGTATCAACATATAAGCTGATTTCACATTATATGGTACCAATTCTTCGATATATGGTACTAAAGTAACCATGTATTGAACCAAATGTCCTTATATGGAACTGAATAATCAATATATAACTTTTACCAAATTCAATGTCCTGGGCTAAGTCTGTTATGATTTTGTTACAATCTTTAGGTTTCAATGAAGCATGGATTAATCAGGGCGTTGGTGATATAAAATTTTTTTTAGCAATAGTAAAACAAAGATTAACAGATACATTTATACAAAATTGGTATGCAACTTTAAGAGATTCATCAAGAGCAAGAAGTTATGTATTATTTTGTGATTTTGGCTTTAAATCATATCTGTCAATGGTTAATATTGAAAAATTTAGGAAATCTTTATCACGTTTCAGGACTTATTCGCATAGATTAAAAGTTGAAACTGGTAGATGGCATAAACCTGAAGCAATTCCTTATAATGAAAGAAAATGTAATATTTGCTTAAAACTAGAAGATGAATTTCATGTATTATTAGAATGTCCACAATACAATGTTTTGAGAAAACAGCTTATAGATAAATATTATTGGAAAAAGCCAAATATACCAAAATTTATTGAATTGTTAACATCTCAAAATGAAAATGTTATAAGAAAATTATCAATGTTTATCTTTAAAATGTTTGAATTAAGAACAAATGTTGAATATTCGTAAATTATAGTACCTAGGAAGGTAAATGTAATGTTACTTAATTGATATCATTATGTAAAACTTATGCTTCATTTAAACCTTGCTGTAATATGATTATTCTGTTCATATTAAAGCAAACTTATGTCTCAAATATACAGTAAATGTTAAATATATGTTATATATGTTTAATGACCTTGATATTATGTTTCTGTATGTATGTATGTTTGTTTGTATATATGCTGTGTGCTCATGGGTATAATACCCACATGTATTTGGAATAAAATCTTGAATCTTATATTAATTCATTTTAGAATGTATGGAACCGAAGTAGCAATATATAAGTTGACAAATAAGGGTATCTGGTTCTATATATGGCTATTTTGGTAACATTTATTGAAGAATTGGTATCATATAATGTGATAACCAACTTATATATTTCTATTTTGGTTTCACACAATGATAAATTGGTTTCATATATTGTAAAATGAATTAATATATTGATAATTCGGTTTCATATGAGAATATCTGATTCCATACATGGCTACTTTGGTACAATATATTGAAGAACTGGAATCATATATTGAGAAAATCAACTTATATATTGCTACCTCTGTTTCATACACTGAGTGTATGGTTTCATATATTGTAACTGTGGATTAATATAATGGATTCTGGTTAAATAACAAGGAGTATAGTCGAAGTGAACTTATATATTATCCAAATGGTTAAATAAATTGAAAAAGAACAATATAAGACAGCCATGGCTTTTCATAGCTTTCCATAGTTTAATCCTTTGAATAGAATTTATTTCGAAGGATCGAAAATATAACAACAGTAGGATAAAGTACGGGGTAACTTGATAAAAGCTACCGAGAGATGTTTTATGGAAATGACGCGGCCTTGAAATCGCCAATCTGTAGACTAGCATATTCTGCTGACTTGCAATGGTGGAGAACAAACATTGGCATAGTTTTTTTGTTTTGTTTTTTAATTTCTCATTCACACAAAGTCAGTTCGTTATGAATTAAATAAAATACGTAGGCTGGTGTAACACATCATTTTGTTGATTTTTCTCCTTCGTTAACGTCCTTTAACATTTCTGCTGAACATTGCTCAAACAGTGTTATTATTTCCGTAACCATATTGTTACTAAAACAAAAACACTAATTGGCTGATTTTTTCCCGCTTTTCCCCACACATCGAGCGTTGTTATAATTACTTTATTTTACTCTATTTTTAAGTGTGCATTTGATTTAATTGGTGTGGGTACAATTGTTGGAAAAAGATCACTGGCGACTGGATGTTCGGGTTGTTGTGGGACAGATTTCTGTAACAGGTAATTTCTTTTAATTTGCATGCATCAATTCATGTAGAAATAGAGGATATTTGTTTGTTTGTGTGTAAGATGAAATTTTATTTCATCGAGTGGGCTTTAAAAACAGTATTCTCACGAGTGGCGTAGCCACGAGTGAGAATACTGTTTTTAAAGTTCACGAGATGGAATAAAATTACATCTTACACAACAAACAGACAAATTTTCTTTTTATTTTATGCTTAAAAACGAAATTTCCATGATTTTAAGTTAATATTAAAATCTGTTTCCCCCATTGAGAGCCCCATTTAGTCGGAATTTCTCACTAAAAACAAGAAGTCTTGAGCTGAAAAATAAGTCCGCCAATCAACGTTAAATGACGGTGATATTTATTCATTTTATTAAAAAAATATGAATGATCGCTTGTTTTAATAATAAAAACAAACAATTCTTGTAGGAGAAAAGTCGAACCATCCATCCATATTTCTGTTACTTACTGCGAATTTATATTAGACCTGGCTTTGTAAAATGTAAACGGCAGCCATTTTTTAAAGTTGTGTATTTCATGGGAGAAAAATAATTGTGTAAGATTCAGAGGGATATAATTTGGATTTCTTAGTCATACACCTTTTTAAAAGAAATAAAACTTATTTGAGGATTGTAACAGACAAAAAATAAGTGTTTACAGATGTGAAAACATTCAGAAAAGGAGCTAGGAAAATGGAAAACTTGGAAGCTTGCTCAAGAACGCTGGGATGTTTTACTTATTCTTCGAGTGAAGGCTGTCAATGCTTTTTAATTTTTCATAAAGCATATGGCAGTTATTGCTCGTAGGATACTTTAATATGCCCAAATGTCATCAAGAGCAGTTTTTCATGGGGAAGGAATGTATTTTTCAGACTGTAAAAATGAAATAAAAAAAATTAGAGACGAAATTTGGTGATTGGAATTTGAATGAGTAGAAGTAAGTTTTCTTCTTTTTATTACTTTTAACATTTTAGTTATTTATCAATTTCAGCTTTGCTTTTTCTTTAAACAGCCGGACATTGTCAGAATTGTCAGCAAAAATAAAATTGAGGTACTTCATGGGGAAAATCTTAAAAAAGTAGTTTCGTCATTGAAAAGAGTGAAATTATATTTTGATAATTTTCACTGTGAAATTATCAAATTTAATTTTCACGGATAAATCAGTAATCCACTGAAAAGCATAAAATAAGTATTTTTAATCGGCTATCGGGTTCAACATGCATCTTTTTTCTATTCACGAGCGCACACAAGTAGAAACAGATGAATTTTATGTTAAACCGCTACAGAAAGTAGTTCTACGGGACAGCTTTTATTTGCTACAACATTATTTGATTACAACAGTCTCAAATAAGGGAACGAATTCATACGTTAAAGGTATTTATCTAGATCTGATGTTGTTTCTGATATGCTTCAGTTCCGAGTTCTCACTGAAGGTGTCTATGGACAAAATTTAACGCTAAATTGGCTGAATTTATATTGTCTAGTTCAATCAATATCAGTCTGACAGAAGCGAACAGCAGCAAGGGGGACATTGTCCGAGGTTGGGGAGAAAATGTCCGTTTTCCGCAAAAGGTCTAGTGGGGGGGGGGGGGGCAAATGTCCGTTTTCCGCAAATGGTCTAGAACCTTTAATATCACAGTTTAAGCATTGCTACTTGCTACTGGCTCTCTTGACGTGGTCTTTCAAATAGAAATTATATTTTAATCAATTTGAAAGTCCCTGTTTGAAATCAAGACATTTGTGGAACCTTTTTATCATCGGATCATCGTGACTATCTTTACTGTAAATATTAAATACAATGTTATAATCAATAAAATGAAAATGAAAAAAAGCCACAACAAAACGGTACCTTGTACTCTATAGCAACTGCTCATTGCTGGAAAACAATGTTCTATCACCAACCAAACACGCTGTCACGGTGGAATCCACGCAGACGATTACAATCACTTCCGGGCAACATTCTACTTCAACTAGTAAGTAATAGTTTTTTTTGCTATTTATAAACATGTTCGCTTTATCTTTTGATGCAAGACAGAAAATCTGCTGAACATTGCCACAGATTACCCTTATTCGTCGACATTTAATTAATCTATTATTATTTTTATCAATAGCATTGTCATTACAAATAAATACATTCTTACGATACATGTACATCGTTTCATAGTAATAAAAACATTCCATCCGGAACACGTCGCGTATTTCTCATATCCGACTGACTAAGTGTGACGGAAAAGCCCGTTTGTGATTGGTTTAAACATATTTTATTTAGAATATTTGTACATGTGTAAATAACAACATAACAATAATTATAGATTTTGGCCGAAAGCAGAAGCTTATAGAAGCCATTATCTAACAATAACAATCTTCAATGTCTGTGGTGGTTGTAATTAACAAGTTACCAAAAAAAAAAAACACATTTGATAATGCTAGATTGAAAAAGAAAAATGAAATGTTAATGGTAAGGACAAGATTTTAGTAAGTTTTGACAAAAATTAAGTAAAAAACTACAGAAAACAACTAAAGAAAAAAACACAAAAAGGACATTAAACAAATAAAGATAAGGACAAGAAAAGAATATAAGCAGCATAGTAGTAGCAGTCAGACATTATATAAATCGTTTCGTAGAATCAATATAAAGGTATACAGACTTGAAAAGCTCTACGTTTTGGTTGTTTGAAAGGGAATTTGAACCATGCAATAGCAGAGTGTGAGTTATGATCAGTTGTATGATGTTCCTATAGAGAATATCTCGCATATGTTGATACAAAGGACAGTTTAGAAGAAAATGACACACTGATTCTGTTTGACCACAGGCGCATGTGTTTGATTCGGAAATATTTTTTCGGAAAAGATCATCATTTAAGGAACTACAGCCAAGTCTTAAGCGAGTATGCAGGATTTGAAGTTTGCGAGGCCCTGTGTTAAAATAATTAGGAGGTTTGTGTGGGTTTGAAAGAAGTCGCTTGAATTGTTGTAAAGATTCTGATGATTTTGTATTCTGAGGGAGCGTGTTCCAGGAACGGATGCTAGACGGGATGAGAGAGTTTTGATAAAAGGATGTTCGACAATAGATAGGAGGAATATCAGAGGAGTTTCTGAAGGTGTATCTTTCGTTTTGACGTGTTGGGATTAGAGTGTTTAAGTAAGTGGGACATAAACTATTTCGAATTTTGTAAATAAAGACCAGTTTGTGATTACTACGTCGAGTTGATAATGATTCCCATCCTAGGTCGTCATAAAGTTTTTCAAGAGAACAAAAGTTTAGTAGCACCTGTGACTATTCTGGCAGCCTCGTTTTGAATCATATCTAATTCATGCTTTTCGCTAGCTGAACAATTATCAAAAAAGTATATCTCCATACTCTAATAATGGACGGATAAATGTCAAATATAATGTTTCTAATGTATTTCTGTCGAGTGTAAATTTTAGACTACGGAGAATATTGATCCTTGTCCAAGCTTTGTTTTTAATATATTCTAGATGATTTGACCATGAACAATCGTTTGATAGAACAACTCCTAAATGTTTGTGAGAAGAAGCTTCAGAAATGACTTGGTTTTGCAGAAGTAGGGGAGGATGTTGTGTTTTGATAGCTTTCCGAGATATAGTCATACATATGGTCTTTGCTGGATTAAACGAAACCAGCCATTCTTTAGACCATTGGTTAATCTTTTGTAAATCAGAGTTTAGTACATTTGCTGTTATTTCGGGTGTATTAACGATAAGGGATAAACTTGTGTCATCTGCAAAAAGTCTGATGTTGGCGTCGATATCTATTACAATGTCGTTTATAAATATAAGGAAAAGCAGTGGACCGAGAATGGATCCTTGAGGAACACCAGCCTTGACGTAAAGAAGAGAAGATGATGATCCCTGGACAGTGACTCTTTGCTGCCTATTGAATAAGTAGCTTTGAAACCAAAGAAGTAAATCTCCACGAATTCCAGCAGATGACAATTTAGTTATGAGTCCTTTGTGCCATACCCGATCAAAAGCTTTGCTTATATCACAAAATACAATTCTAATTTCCTTTCCATTGTCTATTGCTTCACAGAAAGAATTATAAATTACTGATAGTTGGTTTATAGTTGAGTCGCCTTGGCGGAAACCAGACTGATATTCTGTTAAAATGTTGTTGCTAATTAGATGATTATATACGTGTTTGTAAACAGCTTTTTCTAAAACTTTGCTTAGGGAACAGAGAAGTGAAATTGGTCTATAATTACTAATTACATTGGTCTCATTCTTTTTATGAACTGGACATACGTTTGCAACCTTCCATTGAGTAGGAAAAGTACCGATAGACAGAGAATAATTGAAAATATCTGATAAAGGAACAGCTAATTGAGACGATATTTCTTTTAAAACGCGATTGTTTATTAAATCAGGACCAACTGCTTTCCCAAGTGGTAGTGTTCGTAATAATGGTTCGATATCAGATGGTTCAAAGTGAAGTGATGATAGAGTTGAGGAGAAAGAATAAATTGGTGGAATGGGTTGCCAATCAGGTTCGTCAAGAAATGTTTGTTGATCGAAGAAACGATTGAAGGCGTCCGCCTTTTCCACGTTGTCATATAGAATATTTGAGTCATTGAGCAGTGGAGGAATAGATCTTATTTGACTATTAGGGGAGATAAAAATTTTAACTGTGGCCCACCATGATTTATTAGATGTTTTATTAGTGAGAGTCTGGGTTAATTTGGCTGTATATTCTGATTTAGCATCTCTAATAAGGGAAACTATTTTATTTCTAAGTTGGCGGAATTTCGACCAGTCCGAAGTTCGATTATGGAGCTTAGCTTGTTTGAAAAGACGCTTGCGTTTGCGTATAAGTCGTTTAATTTCACCTGATATCCACTGTGGTTCTGTGGGTCTGATGGTGATTAACCTATTAGGAATATATTGGTTACAAAATTTAAATATGGTAGATGTAAATGCAGAGACCCATTGGTCAATATCAGTGTTACGAATGGTCTGCCAATCAAATTGTTCTAAAGAGTATCTCAATGCATTATAATCTCCTCGGTCGTACAGCCATATTTGACGGGAGTGAGTCTGACATTTTGGTTTAGTAAATTTAAAAAGTGCAAAAGTGGGACAATGATAACGAATTTGCTGATCGAAAACTGGTTCACCAACGCCACTAAGTACCAAACTACGTATGTTTTTTAAAAGAATAAGATCTATGACGGATGAAGACGTTTCAGTGAAGTGAGTTGGATCATTGATACATTGAGCAAGCCCAAATTGGTTACAAAGGTGTAAAAGTTTTCGCTTGGATGCGGGTATGGCAGGATTGAGGTTAAAGTCGCCAACAATTGTAATGTTTTGAATACCAGAATTAAGTGCAAGGTCAAAAGATTGTTCAATTTTAAGGTCATATTGGGCATCAGAGTTTGGTGGGCGGTAGAAGAGTCCAATAAGCATTTTAAGGTTCCGCTTTAGAATAAGTTCAATCCAAATACATTCAATATCTAAGAATTCTAAGTCATGCCTTCGAACATAAGCTAAATTTTCGTTGACGTATAATATAACACCACCATATTTGTCATGTCCTCTGTCTCTGCGCTCGGGAATATGAAAATTATTTAATAGTAGTGCACTTGTGCTAACCGATGAATGTAACCATGTTTCGCTAAATGCTAATATGTCAAAAGAATCGAACTCTGTCTTGATAATGTCAATTTTGGGTAAAAGACTCTGGACATTGTAATGTAGAATGGACAAGTTATGTGAAATATCAAATGATGTATCAAGTGATGCATGTGAAAATGAGTTGTCGGGCCCAGGATGCGGATGAACGTTTGTGATTGAAGATTCCCCGCACGTCTCGCGTCTGTATTGTTAAACTTAAGCTATTTAGAAAAAATAAATGTAGCTATTTTAGATCTACATAAAATTTTAGTTTGATAATTTAAACCTTGCAATAAATTGTATCACATGACTTCCCATGTTTTCTTTTACCGCGTCTTTCTTTATATTACGCACGTGCAATGGATAACGGCACTTTTATTCTCTGTATATACATGAAATGTAACGGAACATGAAGTGCAAGGAACCATATGTGTTGTTTTTTGTTTGAATATCTAAAAAAATGTTAACATAAAATAAAAGCTTGTACAATTATTCAGTGCCAACCACCACGGCGACGCCCGTATGTCGACATAGCCACTACATCTACGCGGCAATGCAAGGCACGTGCTACCACGTGTACGACAACAAACAGTTATCGATGTCGGCTGCCAGGCAGGAATGTCAGAAAGAAGGAGCCGATCTGTTACAACTAAAAGATTCAAATGCTGAACACTTCTTTCAACATTTAACTTTTAATGGTATGTATAGCACGCAACGACTGTCTAATTTTCAGTGGTATTTATAATCATTCTTCCAATTAAAGGAATATAATGGCGATTACATAGTATTTAATGAACGCAGAAAATACATAATATTTCCTCCCAAAACTAAAAACATCTGTATCATTCTGTAATGTTTTATGAAAATAATTGACAGAAAAAAATTCTGCGAGAAAAAATGGGCATGTAGGCATCAGCAAAGAGGCGGGTCCATGCTAGCCTGGTTCCCCGTCTTTACATTTACTACGGAAAGTAGGGGAAGAAACTTCAGAATATGTCCATGTATCCTTAAACCACTTTCGCTCATATTACTTCAAAATTTCACAGGTGTAGAACCAAATCTATTGTGATATATATTAAATAAAACAAAGAATTTTAACAAACAGTAGTTTAGAGTAAGAGAATAATCGGCATATGTCCTAAAAGCAATTTGAACGGATAATTTTGGTATGTTCTGATGCATACATCACTTCCGCCAAGGAAGAAAAATATTTTTGGCTTTGACAACAGGTTAATAAAACATTCGGAACACCTCGTCAATAAGCATAGTCCTTATCTGAAGTTTGACGGAGAGGCCCCGAGAAGTGTTGATTTGATTGAGGATTTATATTAATATAAGTATTTATTCCAAATTCTACAGATAAAGAAAATAACAACCGACGATACTGGTTGGGTGCACATAAGCACACTGACGGTAACTTTTACTGGCTCGACGGACGTCAGTAGATTCGAGTTACGAATGGGCTCCCGGGGAACCCAACAACTACCTAAACAAGGAAGAATGTTTGGATTTGACCTGGTTTGCTGCCAACCCTGGCTTTAATATACCGGAAGCGTTTGCACTCAATGACGATAACTGTGACATGAACTATTTTTATATTTGTGAAGGTATCAGTACACTAAAAGAGGATAACGTCGGTGGGCTTCGAAAAGGCCCTATCTCAATTTTTGCGAAAATCGTTTTAGGTCATTTTCTTGACAAACAAACCGAGGCGCGGATTGTGCGAAAACACCCGTTTAGATAGCCAATCGGAAAGTGAGTTTATTGCCATGTGAGAAAAAGACGTATAATTTTTGGATGAAAAATTTGTTCCGCGAAAATGCCCGATAATTTTTAGGAGTGAAATTAGAAAGTAAAAACGGAGAAAACTGGGCTTTTCTTATGAAAGTTTCAAAGATCAGGTATGCTTTTTCTTTTTGACAGTGGAAATAATGATGTGTTTCGTATAGTATGTAGTTATATGATAAATAAAATCATCAATACATTGGGCAATGGGGATTTCACATACAACGCTTGTCAGCTAGGTTAAATTTTATGCTAAGAAAACTATTTTTAACTTGTTTTTCTTAAACCTTAGATTTTAGTTTCATTCTTTACACCAAAATGTATCAAACTGATAAATCTGAGCTACATTAAAGCTGTTAAAATAACTTTTATAAATAATAGGGCATTTTCGCATGCTAATTTTTTGGTAAGGTTTGTCTTATAAGGCATTTTCTTATATATTTTGTAAGACAATATTTATGTTCCTTATTTTCATACATCACTTTTATTTATATTTTCAGCATGTTTAAAGATTCACAATCACACCCAAGACTGGTAGACATTTATTTTCTCGGAGAAATAACATATAGTGTTCTTTAAAAAAGGTAATATTTACATAAATAAATATGCAACTACTTGTAAATTTAAATAAATAAATAAATAAATAAATATTTAATTGTCTTAATACCACATAGATTTGCAATTATTTGTTTTGTAAGGATTCTCATTAAGATTATAATTAAGAGTTATTTAAAGACCAGGCACGTACTGATAATCATCAGACTTAACTGGGATGTTATGTTAGATGGTTGCTACGTTCATTTTATAATCATTAAATTGTTTTCTACCATTTCACGTTATTACAGGTGTCTGATGACCACTATCTTGATAAATGTTCAATATTTCAATTTTGAATTATTGGACTATTTGATTTGTAACAACTGCAAAGTGATGACAATAACACGTAATCTATTTACAAAAGATGAGAACAACTTCTGCCAGAAATCCTATTTTTGAAAGACTTCAGTGATCTCGTGTGGCTTAAACCGTAGGGAAAGGGCTTGCGGTTTTATCTTACGTGTCTGTTTGACTTCAGTCTAAATGCGACTGAGAAGGTCATTTGACTACACTTTTTCTTCTTTCAAAGTCCAGTAAATGGCCAAGGTCGTCAATCTACTGTAAACTCATTTGAAAAAGAGAAACCGGAACATTATGTGAACAAGGCAAAACGTATCATGGTTTTCTTTAAAAAAATTCTTGGAGAACATCTTGACTGAAGACAATAAAGTAAAAGAAATAGTGATATAGATTTACAGGTGTTGCTACCAATACCAAAAAGTGACACTTGGAAATTCTTAGCAAAGACTTGCAAATATAACACAGAAGCTTATACAATAAGGCCAGGCTCAGATGGAGGTGGGCGTAGTTTATAGTCAAATTGAACGGAAACTTAAAATTACACTCATATATTCTCTTGTTAACTATGTTTGTTTGATTGGGTTTTACGTCACACCGACACAGTATAGGTCATATATGGTGACGTCCCAGCTTTACTGATTGAAGAAGACTTCAGTTGCCATTCCGTTCATTATTTCAGGCACGAACGGGTACCTAAATAGAACCACAGACGTTCCTTAAGCTATCTGGATAGCTTCCTCACATGAAATAATCCAAAGTCTCTGTCAGGATTCGAACCCATAGTGGTGAGGGAAAGTGCTTTGAAAACAACGGCCACGGATGCTCAATGTTTTAAAACTGCTCGCCCGAGTTACCTATATGAGGTTAAATAACAATAGGCATGATTTCTTGAAGAACTTTACGATATCGTATGAAACCATTAGACAGGGAAATACTTGTTAGAACAATATGACTTGGTGCTTTTGATGTGACACTTCTAGTGTTTGCTTAATACATTTTTGTATGTCATGTAGCAGCATATTAATAACATGACTGTTTATTATATAGAGAGTTATGATGAGAAAAATGCTAAATGCTTATTTTACGAAATGTTTTGTTTTTAATTGACAGTATATATCCAGATTCATGGTTATTTTCACTAAAATTTTGAAATGTTTTTGAAATGTTAAAATACTGTGAAGTTAACAATAACAAAATGAAACAAAGTTCAAACAGCACTTTACATATCAAATAGAGAACAAAATATGAAAAGGTAGCACCTACTGTGTTAGTCATGCAATAAAATTTTGTAATAAAAATGTAAAACAGTAATTAATCGACCAAAAAAATGTAACTTTTTACTTAAATCATTATACTTTCCTTCAAATTGTTTTACATATTTTTAAAATGTTTTGCTTATCTGAAGGCATGAAGCTCTTAGAACTTAAGAACTTGGTATTAGGATTGATGTTTTTTATCTGTATGGTAAATAATAGAAAAGGTAATATTGGTTGTTTGGGCAGTATACTTTTATTGGTGAAGCCAAATTGACTACATATTAAAAGGTTTTATGTTTCGGAATGTTTGTAGTTTTTTGTTTCATTTTTTAATATTTCTTGTCGTCTTAAAACATAATAACACTTTATTCCCAAAATCCTTGAATTTCTTTAGGAACATTGATGAATAGTACTGGTAAATGTGTCTCGTAATGCCATTATGAACCTAACAAGAGTATGTTAACGTGTGCGAAAGGGCCTTATAAGACCATTTGAGACCCCTATTTGGCAATTTTTGCCATGTGAAAAGGACGTATGGGCATTTATTATGAAACAGTAGGGTTTATCATAACCAAATTAAATGTATTTAAAATGAAATTAAATGTTCATTTTTATCTGTTAATTTCATTTCTGTATGTGTTTCCATGCCAAAACTAAACGGTTTTTTCCATCTCCTGAAAAGTAGCACTTTTGCAGATAAGGCCTTTTCGAAGCCCACCGACGATAAGTATGGTTATCGGATTTAACGCCCTACAGTGATGGAGCAGTACATTTAGACGCTCACAGAAATCATGATAACACAGTAGAAAATACCTCATAAATTATTTTCGCCGATTTTGTTTCCATTTTTCATTCATTATCGTATTCAAATCGGTGAGAAAAGATGAATAAGACATACTTAATGTAAAAAGGCGAGATTTTAGCTTTCAATTGAATCATCCCAGCGCCTTGTCCGGTATATAGCGGAATACGGTATTTAGCGTAGTGCTCCGATATTGGGTTGTAATCTGAGGGTCACTGATTTGAATCTCGGGCGCGACGTAATTTTTGCGTTATGATTGAGTCTTATGGCCTTTTAAAACTAATGGTTAGAAATCACTTGGGATAAGAAGTAGGCAACTTTCGGAAATATTGGCAATTACTGGTTAGTTATCCAGGAAACCCGGGTAGTTGAAATATTCGCTGCGATATGATCAAAACATATGTTAAAATCGGCGTAAAACAGAAGAAGAAAAAAACAACAACCAAATATTGCCTCTATATTTTAAAGCCTTTCTTCTTTAATTTCTAAAACAAAAATAATGACAAAAACAATTCCAATTCTAGAAAAAACGTATGTAATTCAATAGTCAAGAAATTAATATTTTCACAATGAACAATTAAATATGCTTTGATTTTATTTCCTTTATATTTGGGAATAAATTATGGTAGTGAACGTATTTGCGTAGTGCACATCAATACATCAAAATGTCGTCTGCTAGAAAAGCAATAAGATTTGAGCCGTGTCATGACAAAACCATCATAATGGGTTTGCGACCAGCATGGATCCAGACCAGCCTGCGCATCCGCGCAGTCTGATCAGGATCCATGCTGTTCGCTTACCAACCCTATTACAAGTAGAGAAACTGATAGCAAACAGCATGGATTCTGATCAGACTGCGCGGATGCGCAAGCTGGTCTGGATCCATGCTGGTCGCAAACGCATTACGTTGGTTTTGTCATGACACGACTCATTTATCATCTTCCAACATAGTTAAAATGCCTAATACAAAAAGAAAATTAAAAACATTTTGATATTTGTAAACGTAAAAAAAAACATGTTGATTAAATGTCTCAATACAATGTTTTAGATAGACCGAATCATATGCCAAACACGTGGGTGACGCACGCAATGACATCACAGTGGACGCCCGCAATGACATCACAATGGACGCCCGCAATAACACAGTGTCGAAATAGCCACTATATTTATACTGCTGTACAAAGCACGTGCTACCACGTTTACGACAACAAACAACTTTCGATGTCGGCTGCCAGGCTAGAATGTCAGAAGGAAGGAGCCGATCTTTTACAGCTCAAAGACGCGAATGCCGAACACTTCTTCCAACATTTATCTTACAATGGTATGTATGGAACGCAAAAGCTGTCTTATATTTCAACATTACATTTTATCTTCCTTACATGCGGATATATTAAATAAAAAAACACCACAACCTTTCTTAATCTAAAATTATAAGATAGTTCTACGAGTATTTGGATTTTTGAAGTTGAATTGTATTTCGTTATACTATATTATTTTTTTTAGAATCTATTCACTTTTTTTATTGTAAAATACACCCAGTCCGGTTTTTGATAGTGGGTCGTTAACGTCACTTCCGCCAAGGGACTTTACTCTGATATGTAAATTGTAGATAAAGAAAACAACAATCGGAGATACTGGCTTGGTGCCCAGAAACACAATGACGGTAATTATTTCTGGTTCGATGGACGCAAAGTAGACTCAAGTTATGTCTGGGCTCCAGGTGAGCCAAATAACTACCTGAACAGGGAAGAATGCCTGGATATGACCTGGTTTCCTGCAGTAACTGACCTTCATATACCGGAAGCGTTTGCTTTTAATGACGACAACTGCGATACGAGCTATTTCTATATTTGTGAAGGTATTATTTATATTGGCATGTATATTATCTGAGAGTCCGTTGAACTGCATAGAAATGACTTTTTAAACATATGTATTGCAAATAAATTTAAGTAGGAGAATAATTAATGATTAAAATTGATATAAAATACTTTAGAAATATGACATAAAATCAGTAATAACAAACGCTTAGTAGCCTTCAAAAAGTGTGAAAAATTATACATGTTGTTTGATGTATTTCATTTAAACAATAAAACAACTTTCTGATTTTTTTTCTCAAAAACTTTCATCACCGAGACTATGTTGAGAATTGTCCGCCGTACATTTTGTCAGGCAGAGTGTAACATGGGTTCGCATCCATTGAACTCCGCAACTTTATCCATCCGGTCAAGTAGTAAGCCTTTAGTTTTTATCTAGTTTATAGTTGATAAAATTGATTTGATCTTTTCCCAACAGACGTTTGCTTGGTTTAAACAGTAGTTCAAACATATACAATTATGTACAACAGCATGATATAAAACAGGATTGAAAAGGAAGTCAATGACCTAGGAACGTTTTCATGGTCAATATAAAATTTATCTTCCGGCTTCCTTATACCCTTAAGATATGTCAAATTATATTTCAAAGAATGATTTGATTTCTCTATCTTTATTTGCAGAAACAAGAGGACACTGAATAACGATTTATAAGTGTCGTTGCAAATGAAATGTTTGTATAAATGGGAAAAATAAAACACAGACTTTCTTTGTGTCTGTTATATTAACAAATCTAATATTTATATTGATTTTGTTTAAATGCTTCTCTACTTTTTTAAAACTCACTAGCAGATGGTGTCTACATAAATATACATGTATATATTCATTTTCTTGTGTTCTAAACGCTACATTATCTAACGAAAAATCAAACGCTCGTAAAAAATGGCAAATTTCGCCATTTTCCGTTTGTAATAAAAACAAAACAGAAACAAATAAGCGCCGAATGACCACGAATAACGAAAGATCATTGTCATCTTAACTGAATTTGATTTTAATATTTTAGATACAAAATCTGAAGAAATATTGAGATTTAAACATATAAATGATGCAATTTAAAACAAATCTACATAGAACATCAAGCTGTCGCTGTATCGATACAATTTTAAAACATGTAAAAGGAATAACAATGTTTTAAGATCTTCCGATAACCCACTGCCAATCTTTATTTTTATAGAAATATGTTAGTTTACAAGTCATTAACTCATTACCACCTTGAATCTAGTCCAATAGCACGTGCCAAGACTATTTTGCCTTTACAGTAGATATCTTATACCTTGGTTTAAACATATTTATTTAAGCTCGATTGTGAAACAAGGTCTTGCAACTTATATTAATCACTTTCGAGGCCGCTTCCTGGAACAAACCAGTACTGGTGTCGTATGAAGAAACATGGTCGTGACCCGAGTAGGGCTCGAACCCATGATCTCTGGTTCGAGAGGCAGACACCTTAACCACTAGGCCACCGCTCCCCTTATCTTATACCCGCAGTGGAAGAAGCATTGGATTCCTCCGTGACAGATGATCTAGGACATTGAATCTAATCTCACCGCTGATTCAGAAACCATATGGGATAAGTAGTCGTTCACTTGCGGAGGAATCCGTAATTTCTGGTCCGTCATTTAGGAAGGCCGGTAAGGTGAATTGACCGCCGAAATATGTGTAAAAATCGGCGTAAAACGATATAAATACGATATAAATACAAAATATTAGACTTTTGAAATTAAGACCCCTTTAAACAATGAACATTTTTCCTAATTCAAAACATATAAACCGCTTAAAACAATGAACATTTGTCTCATTCAAAACATTAAAACACCTTAAAACAACGAACAGTTTTCTAATTCAAAAGGTTAAACTCTTAAAAAGCAATAAACATTTTTATAATTCAAATCATTAAAACCCCTTAAAACAATTAGACAGGAGTGATTTTAAGAAAATATTAATGCTAGAGGCATTTTATAGTACAAGTAATATCTTGAGTGTTTTAACCTAATTTGGGTATGCTGAAGACGATTAGGGTGGATACCAAGAAAATAAAATTGACCTTGACCTTCTTAAGGTCAATTCAAAATGGCCGCTTAAATATACTAAAATAGGTCATTAAAACTATGATACAATATGATGCAATTAATTATTCTTGTCAAAATCAAATGATTATTCAATATGATCAGATTTTAATGAAATTGGCCACCAAATATAGCGATTATAAGCCTAATGGCTCAATTAACAGTATATACAGTACTGTTTTACTAGCACGTATAACGTATAAGACTAAGATTGAAAAAAATCACTTTTTATTTTTTGTTAACTTGACTTATATTGAACAATAAACTTAGTTTATAAATATTACCAAAGAATAAATATTTCGTAATAACAAATTAATATTTCGTAATAACAAATTAATATTTCGAAATAACAAATTAATATTTCGTAATAACGAATCAATTCCGGGAGAAAGTGTGGAAAATGTCACTTCATGTGTTCCGTAATTTTCAACATTTTTTGTAGCTATGATTTTTTTTAAGTTGTTCATTTTTTTCTCATATATTTTGCACTAATTATGGTATTTATGGTTTAAAATGAGTATTTAAAAATTATTTTGAAATGTTAAAAAGTGTCATTTCAATGCCATAAACACAACACAAACCGAGACAAAAAGTGTTTTAAAAATATACTACGCCCCCCACAAAAAAAACAAACAAACAAAAAACAACAGGTCTTAAAAAATGGCAACAGTAGGAATCCAACCATAGACCTCTCACACATCAGTCAATCACTTAACTGGCTGTGCTACTGCGGTAGTAACGATGACGTTTACAATTTTAGCAGGTATGACATTTACTAACATTAGTTTCATAGTTTTTTTATTTTATGCTTTTCAGTGGATTACTGATTTATTCGTGAAAATTATATTTGATAATTTCACAGTGAAATTATCAAAATATAATTTCACACTTTTCAATGACGAAACTACTTTCTTAAGATTTTCCCCATGTGGTACCTCAATTTTATTTTTGCTGACAATTCTGAAAATGTCAGGCTGTTTCGAGAGAAGCAAAGCTGAAATTGATAAATAACTGAAATGCCAAAAGTAATAAAAAGAAGAAAACTTACTTCTATTCATCTAAATTACCAATCAGGTAATATCGTCTCTTAATTTTTTTGTTTCATTTTTACAAACTGAAAAATACATTCCTTCCACATGCAAAACTGCTCTTGATGACATTTGGGCATATTTAAGTTTACCATCTTGTTTAAAAATAAGTGACTATTTAAAGTTAGAGTTAAAAACAACAACAACAATAACAACACCATATTTTCATGGAGTCATAAAATGTCTGAAAGCGGGAGATTGCTACGTGTGCTTGGTATACCATAGCAGCTCTCGAAAATTTTGGAATTCAGTCACGGTTTTGAGAAAATTCTACAAGAAGATTATCACATCATTTGATATACATTAGCATTCCGAGTACCCTCCAATAAATTTCCAGGATATCTTAAAGTAACAGCAAAGTTATCTTTAAAATATTATTTGTTATAAATCGAGTAATATTTTCTTTGACCATATATAATAGTCCCGTGGGTTGTCTACATAGTAGAGGTGTTAAAATATAATTGTAATACACCCTTTGTTAGCCATTGAAATAGTATTTTATGTATAAAGGATTTTCAAAAATGGTTATTATTCAGAGCGGGCGCTATGGTGCAGTGGTAACACTGTCTGCCTACAAATCAAGGGGTCGTGAGTTCGATCCCCCGCTACTCCACTGAACGAATAAATGACTGCAAGACTGACAAAACCAGGACATAGACACAGAATGACGGCAACGAGAGAAACAAGAGAAGACCTTAACGGAACAGGAAACAAGTACCGAAAATACAAGACCGAAGACGACGACCGATAACAGAAGGAAGAACAGAGACAAGGACCGCTAACAGAAGAAGAGAGACAGAGACCGATAACAGAAGACCTGACAACAAGCGAACATAGACGAGGATTGATAACAGAAGAACAGAGACAGGGACCGATTACAGAAGAACTGACAACAAGCGAACAGTTACGAGGACTGATGACAGAAGACCAGGGACAGGGATCGATAACAGAGACGGAAACCCGATTACAGAACAGGACAGGGACTGATAACAAAAACGAGGATTGATAACAAATCAATACAGACGAGAACTAACAACTGAGAACTGAGACTAGGACCGATTATGAAGAACGAAGATCACGACCAATAACAGAAGAACTGACAACAAGAGAACTGCGACGAGGACCGATAACAGAAGAACGCAAGTCACGACCAATAACAGAAGAACTGACAGCAGAGAAATGCGACGAGGACTAATAACAGAAGAACGAAAGTCACGACCAATAACAGAAAAACTGACAGCAGAGAAATGCGACAGAAGAATAAAAGTCACGACCAATAACAGAAGATCTGACAGCAGAGAAATGCGACGAGGACTAATAACAGAAGAACGAAGACGACGACCGATAACAGAAGAACTGACAACAAGAGAACTGCGACGAGGACTAATAACAGAAGAACGAAAGTCACGACCAATAACAGAAGAACTGACAGCAGAGAAATGCGACAGAAGAATGAAAGTCACGACCAATAACAGAAGATCTGACAGCAGAGAAATGCGACGAGGACTAATAACAGAAAAACGAAAGTCACGACCAATAACAGAAGATCTGACAATAAGAGAACTGCGACGAGAACCGATAACAGAAGAACGAAGACGACGACCGATCAGAAAAACGAACACCAAAACCCAAGAGTACTCAGAAAAAGGTGCCTTTAATAATGTGTATTTTGCATGCACACGTTTTAACCTCCTCATACATATTTACGCTGTGCAAAATAAGTAGGCATCTGAGTAGCCACTCTAATGCTTGCATAGAGTGCAAGATAAAATCTAGCAGATAGGGCAGGAAAGAGTGTAGTGTTCGCTGCGTAAACCCTAAATATGTTTAAATGCCTTAAAATTTTCAGTACTATCTTTAATATTACTTCTATATTACTATTATATTAGCCTATAGAAAATGTCTGCCATCTTGGATTTTTCGGCCATATTGGATTGTTTTTTTTTTAATTATGTTTTGGTGTTTAATTTGTTTTTACCTAAACATACTTTGTGACAAATTTCAGACTTTTCCTTTCCTTAAAAATTTATTTGATATATCATCCATTTATGATAAAGAAATTTGGCGGCCATTTTAGTGGTCATTTTAAATGGCCATTTCAATGGTCAAGATCAAGTTTTTCAATTAGGTATCCACCTTTATCGGATTAAGCATACCTTAAATAGGTAAAATACACCAAGATACCACTTGTACTACAAAATGCCTCTAGCATCTTATAGAGAGCCAAATTCCAAAATCAGTCCTGTCTAAATGAACAATTTCAAATATTAGTATAGAAATTAAAAAATTTAACTGCTTAAAGGCACATTATGTCTCAGAAATCCATATATTTAATAAAAAAATCTTTAGAAATGTTAGACATGTCTTTAATTATGTTCTTATAAAGGATCAAGAGTATGTTAGATGTTTAATAACTGAAGAAAGTAATGCTAAATGTGCAGGAATATGTCGTAAGGTAGCAAAATGAAAATCGATAAGTATTTTGACTTCCTTACAAAATACTTTAATTTTAACAATTGCCAACAGCACAAAAGAAGCAAAAGGTAGTTCATCTATATGGCAAATGATTTGTTTTGGAAACTGTAACAAGATACCTAAAAGATAAAAAAAATAAAAATGATTGTGTTTTTGAGGCATAATAGGCCTTTAAAAAACAATGAACGTTTTCTAATTCTATTCTGACAGTACCATTTTGAAATTAAACTGCCTTAAATGACAATGGACTGATTCACAGTCAAAGTAGTGTCTGGTTTTTAAACACTAATAATTGACGAAGTTCAAACACCAACAACTGTTTTCACTACGTTAGAAACACGTTTTAGATCACAGTTCCCTTCTTCCACTATAAACCAATGTTTCCACGACACTGCCCGTCGTATCCTCTTTGCAAATCCTGTAAGAAATGTCCATAATTATTATAAATAAAATCAATAATGTTCATATATATGCGTTTCATAGAAAGACCTATTCATTGAAAATTGAAAACTATTTAGTGTTAGTCCTGTATTAAAACATCATTTATTTAAATTCGTTTGTTAAGAAAGTTTATAGCTTTTTTGAGGAATCACTCTCGAGTTCCAGGTTCTAACTAGAGCTGATCTCATATCTGAAAACATCGTCGTGACTTAAGCGGTCTAGAAACCACAATCATTAAAGAGACAAGAACCTTATCCACTAAGCTACTTAATATTCATATTCATATTCGTTCTCACTTATTTACGTTCTTTATTAAAAAAATGTTTTATTTATCATTATATTTGTTATCACAAAGTCGTTTAGTAATATAGCTATTTATACTTTATTACATTTGTTTATAGTAACCTTGTAAATTTGTGTTCGAGCATTCAGTGTTTCGAATAAATATGAATAAAAAAACAACAAAAAAACAAAGACCCAAATCTTAGAGCGACCGATAATTAAAGCCCCAAAGTTCAGCGTCATACTTAAAATTGGTATATGCCAAGGTAATGCTCTATGCCCTTGTTTATTCAACATATTCTTACTAGGAAAACACAAAGCAAGATCAAATGATAAAATCTATTACTTACCCATCAAGTTATTGTTTCTAATGACAATTGGGCGGGTCTTCTGTCTCTCCTCGCTCGGGAGCTCGTACCACATCCCCTCAACGTAAGATTCTCCTGGTAGCTCATTTAATGTCACATTGCCAAACCTTAGATACAAAAAATAACTTTTATTTATTTATTTATGTTTTTATATATTACAACACAACTCATAAATATCTGGAAAAAAGTGATCCCTACAACAAAATTACATGGAAATTGCAGACTCTGCATGTTTGATTGAGTATGTTCATGAAGTATAATGAAAAAAGCAACATCCTTCACATCCTCTTCTACCGGCTCGAGCGGTACTCAATTCTCAACACTTAAAAGTGCTGAACTCTAAACTGCTTAAGATTTATATGTTTGTACCTTAACATTACTACCATGTACACATATGATGCAATAATTAATGTTGTTTCTTTACCTATTTCAATGTCCATTGTCTGAATTACAAAACATATTAAATTGTCATTCTTCGTCGGAAAAAAAATCAATTGTAGTAGTAATTGAAAATAGTAAATTTTGATAGATAGGACAAAGCGATATCGTTGTCAAGAAATGTCGAATTTTCGGGAGAAAGATCGACGCTACACATTTTATTAAAGACCTTTGATGGAGCATCTGCTTTCATTTGACAGTAAAATGCTTTATATTCACGGCTGCATCAAATTCACAAAACATTCTAATCATGCTCATAATGATAACAACAACAACAACAGTTACAACAACTGTTAAAGATTTATGAAGCGTTATAAATTCGTTGTAAAGACCTTAAGCATAAAAAACCTTTCATTTCTGGGCAACATTGTCAAAATTATCATTGATACTCAATAATGATAACGTTAACAACTGTAAAAGACTCATGAAGCGTTTTAAATTCGTTTTACAAGACCTCAAGCATAAAAACCGTTTATTTGTGGGCAACATTGTCTGTCAAAACTATAATTGCAACTAAATAATGGTAACGTAAGCAACGAAGAACAATCACATTTTCGATGAGAAATAGTAAAACCTTTGCAGAGCAACAGACTCTGGCTGGCTTTGAGATGGTTCTCTAGAGAAGTTCAATATATATATTGTGAAATACTAGTAGAGAAAAACCGAATCCCTAAAGATCGCCCAAACCGACAAAATTGTAAACGTTGCAGGCTCGGTTTGATTGAGCCTGCTCATGGACGGTACTAAAAAGTGGTAGTTACCGTCCACGCCCCTTAACACCGGCTTAAGCATAATTCAACATTTTAACTTGAAAATGGTGTGATTTTTGAATCCAGAATTATCAGTAGATGTTTTCATAAAAAGAGTGGTTGCTATTACAGGATGCCGCTTTGCAATGGTTACAATTTATTTTCAATATTAAAGTATGTTACACGTATACGAAGATAAACGAATCAATTGTGGGTGGTATATGTGAAAATACTGTTAAGATATTGTGAAAAAAATGTGGCAATATTATGAAAATGTCATACCTTTGTTTAGTCATCATTTTAAGTAACTTATCATACTGGCTTTCAATTCCCAACTCTGGCTTGTTTTCAAACTGTTTAACTTTCAAGTATAAAGATCCCCAGAAATGTTTATTCTTTTGCGTGGCGAACAATACAATAAAACCCGTATTAGTCTGGAAAGTGGACGCCATGTTGACCATCATGTCTTTATCACCCGCTTTGAAACCTGGCACCGGGTTGGAGAACCAAACAGACTCCACGTCGAGAAGGAGAACGTTAACTCCGGCGTTAAGAAGAACATAAATAATTTGCAACTTTTTTATGGTAAGTGGAAGTCCTCGCAAGTTTGCCTCGGGCGTGTCAGGTTCTAGTGGATAAAGCGTAACTCTCGGCCATTTCTTGGACAGAAATTCCTTCGACTCACTGCCGTAAGTAACAATAATCAAAGAAGAATGAATATCCATGACCTGGGTGTTACACAACCAATTGTTTGCAAACACAGCATTATCTTCATGCACGAAAGCAAGTAAAAGGATTTTCGGGTCTGGTGCAGAGCTGAGAACATCTTTTGCAAGAGTCACGATTCCTTTGAAAGTGTCTTTACTACTTTGCAGATCTGCATCCGCTTCAATGGCTTTCTTGTATTCTGCGATCTCGTTAACAATCTGTACATCTTTATTTGCATTTACAGAAAGTTTGACTGGAGCTGGCACATTCACAGGTTTAATTTCATTTTGCTTCTTCGGTTCTATTTTAGTCTCCTTTTCCACAGATTGTATGTTCTGAACCGGAGGTTTTGGTTTGTCTTGCTTGTCACCGGCTATTGCTTGATTATTCTGTGTATTATCTGCGTTAACCTTTGCTACATTTTGCACGTCTTTTTCAGCTTTCTTCTCCTCTTGCTGAACATTGTTGGCAGCATTATTTTCTTGTGCTTTTCTAATATTTTCATTGTACTGCTGTTGAATTTTCTGAAGAGTGTTTTCAGGCGCGTCCAGATCTTTCCCTCCTGTTATCTCTTTAGGTTTTTCATTCTCCTTGGTGTCTTGTTTAGTATTCTCTTTGATCTCCATCTGTACGCTCCTCTTCTTCATTTCCTCCTCCTCATCTTCAGGTGTGGCATTCCTAGTAAGAAGTACGAGTGAAACTATAAATAGTGCCAGAACTGCTGGTGGTATTTTGTTGAATATTCTGAAACGCATTTTGCCTATTTTTTTCCCTTTGTGTGATTTATTATTTCCTTATTTCCTTGCTAACGTTGTGCAGTGTTTTATTAAATCTTTAAGAGAATATTAACTTCTCTTTCCTGTAGAATATTAACTTATTTGAATCAATGATAATTCTTAAAGTGTCTGATCAAACAAATCATCGCATATGTTACCAAACGGCTGAACAAAAGAAAATTGATTTAAGGTTTTAAATTTTTCTTTTTTCTCTCTCTTTCTCTCTTTGAAGTGTAATCACATAGAGGTGAAGATATCATTTTATTTAACCGATTGATTTAAACATACGGTGTCCATATCTTTATTTTTGAATACATGTAGTAAATGCAATGAAAATTACAAAACTACATAAGTGTAACAAGTTGCTGCACATTAAGAAATCAGACTTTCTCTAGAGATCGTAGTAAACGTGTTAAAATTAATATCAAGCAGAAAAAATTAGGATTCACTCATTCGGGTTGTCTGCTTAAAGGAGCTCCACTGAGGCCAAAAAGTCTAAAAAAATAAAAATTTGAAATTCTTGCATAAATCGAGTGATGCACTTAAAAGGGAAAAATCTGCAAAAGATAATAATAGAAATAACCTGAAAGTAAACTTCAAAATCGATATTTTCACTATATGTAGTCAGTTTTGATTGAAATGCGTTGCAACGCTTTTCATTTTATGGTCATTTTGCACAATAAAAATAATTATTTTGGTCAAACGGAGTGAAAGAAATGATATGAAATTTTGCGTACACGTTATTAGTCGAGACCTACATCAAATGGTGCACAAATTTTGAAAGAAAATATGTCCAGTCTTTTCATGTCCAAACCTCTCGGTGGAGTCCCTTTAATATGGAAGACAGTGCTTATTCACCAAGGCTAAGACAAATAACCGTCCCACGATCACCTCACAAAGACAATCGACCCATCGGATAGGAATCCGAGACGGAAATGAAAACTGATTAATGTATAAATACTGCAAATACGGGCCGGTTAGCTTTAAACATTGTTGTTGATCTAGTGGTGCTGCTTACTTTTTCAAAAGAATATGAACTTAGTGGGGCACATTGCTATCACTCAAGGCGTCATCGCAGTGTGCTAATGATTGTTTTCATACTTTGGCTTTTCGCATTAAAAACATTATTCTTGACCACTTTCTTAGGTAGCCTTTAAGTATCAAACATGTTCCACTGAGATATGTTCGGATATATAATTATATCAACCAGGGCTAATTAAGCAAGTGTATTTTCTATTGTAAAACTTATAGTAGTTTAAAAAATGATACAAGTTGTAATTTTAATTCACTTAATTTCGTAGAATTTTTGTCACACATGACCTTTTCTGGGTCCTTTAATTTGTGGATTTACCATTTTTTGTAAGGAAGTAAAATTCAAATAATGTATTGAAAAATAATCTTGCAGCAGACAAAACGAAATTCCGTTTGATTTCAAATTCGTGGGTTGTCCTATTCGTGAAAACCATGAAAATTAGGGCCCCGCGAATAATTTAATGGTTTTGCAGTAGCTTATGAAAATGGTAAATTATGCACGGTACAATTGATTTGTTGTAATCTACTTGAAAAGGAAAGTATTGAAATCTAATATTTTTATTATAGTTCTTTGACGATTTATAATTTCTTAAACTATAACTAAGATCTACACATACACAGAATTGAAACATAAACTCGATTCACATTCCTCCCCTTACAGCCGAACGCAAACTCCTTTCCGGACGAACACAGATAGCAATCGGAACATCTCGGCTTTATCAATAATAACTCCGAAGTTTGACGGAAAGGTCCGAGAAGATGCGATTGAGATGATAGCTCCACTCTTCGACCATTTAGCTTGCATTAATGTAAGTGTACGCAAAATGTGAAATAGTATCTTTAATATATAGTAATGTACAATGTCATTATATGAAAATCCTTTAGCGAGCTCTGAGGTCCTAACCTCTCCCAATATATCCTTTCATCAAGAAAACGCATAAAATAACAATTATAATTAATTGCAAGAACGATAGACGAAATTTTGAGCAACATTATTGTGTAGAAAAAAATTATCATAGCATTCCTGGAACTAAAGTATAAATGCAAGGGCCTGTTGCAGGAATAAGCAACCCATTAACTGATGAAAATAATGGTATTCAAATTTCTTTATAAGCCTGATACAAAACGAAAACCAATAACTATAGCATTTACATAGATCTAGATCATAAAATCATAAATTCAAAAAATCTTTATACTTGAACTTACGAAATTATTTTAAATAAGACATCTTTCATCATAAATCACTTGATAATACTTAAAATATCAGTTATCTATATTTTTTGTTTATTACATGTATGTCACCAATTTTCTCTATTATCTATTTATGCTTATATATGTATGTCACAATTTCCTAGTATATGTATCATTTATGTTTATACATGGATATCACAGTTTCTTCAAAGTTTCCGGTATTGCACGTGCTTGCTCTAAGGATCCAATTCCCCATGCTTAGCTCTGAATCATTCGCCTCGTTTCCTTTTAAAGAACGATTGATTTTATACATTATATAATTTACAAATGTAAGATGTTTTAAATAAATTCAGTGTAATCAGAACGCCGATTCCATTAATTAATTATGCAGTCACAGCTAGTCTTTTAGATTTTGAACTTTTTCATTCTGTTTAACTTAAACGACTTTTAGGTCCGACCTCCTGAATTCTTATATATGATATCTGTGCAGCGTCTGTTTGAAATATGCAAAAACTTTAATAGATACTAACAAGTTTTGAGGCAATGCCTGCAATTCATTTTCTCTAATACTCCCGAAAGCCTGTTTTTCTACTGTCTGAAGTACGCGGGCTAACGCTAAGCAGTCCTCTAGCGGGCAACAGTATGAACTGAGCGGTGCTAGCATCTACGATGCTAACATTGACTGGAGGGCTAGCAGCCTAGCGGGCAACAGTGTCGAACTGGCGAGGTAGCGTCTAGCAGGCTACGCAGTGTGAACTGCGGGCTTGGCGGTGCAGCGGGCTAAAACTCTAAACTTTATTATATGACATAAAAAATGTATATAACATTACCTGCAGTGTGAAGGGGCTGGCAGCAGTCTGTCGTGCTAGCAGTGACTGGGGGGCTGGCGCGCAGAGGCTAAAATCTAAAAACTTATGATAGAACATAAAAAAACTTTATGATCACACATTACCTGCCAGTGTAAGGGCGAGCTATGCGAGTTTGTAGCCGGTCAGCAGTGTGAACTGGGCGGCTGTCGGCCAGCGCTAACATTAAACTTTATTATTGAACAAAAAACGTATGATAATTACCTGCAGTGAAGTTGGCGGGCTAGCAGATATGTAGCGGCTAGCAGTTGTGAACTGCGGTAGTTGCGGCCAGCGCTCAAAAATCTAAAACATTATTGATGACATTAAATGCAATCATGATAACATTCACCTAGCATTGTGAAGTGCGGAGCTAACAGTGTAGCGGCTAAGCAGTGTGAACGCGGTGGCCGGGCCAGCGGCTAATAATCTAAAACTTTATTGATTCAACATTAAAACCTTGGATACATTTACCTATAGCAGACTGGATTGACGGAGCTACAGTGCTAGCGGATGCTTAGCAGTGTAGACTGGCGGGCTGGCGCCACGGCTAAATCCTAACTTTTATTACTCTTACATAAAAGTATGATACAATTTACCTGGCAGGTGAAGTGGCGGGCTATCAGTTAGGGGCTAGCACTGTGTAACTGGGCGGCTGTGGCACGGTAGCTAAAATCTAAAATTTATTAGATTCAACATAAAACTTATTGTAACATTCTATCAGTGTTGAAATTGGACGGCTACAGTGTTACGTCATACAGTGTGAACTGGGCGCGCGGCGTGCCAAGCGGGCCAGCCGTGCTAAATCTAAAAACTTTATTGATTGAAATAAAAATGTATATGAACATTACCTGGCTTGTATGGTCGATGTAGCAGTGAGGGCTAGCAGTGTGACGGGCGGCGCTGAGCGGCAGCGGGCCTAAATCTTAAAATTTATTAATAACATAATAAAATGTATATGATACCATTACCTATGCAGTTGTGATGGGGGCCTATCAGCTGATAGCGGCTAGCAGTGTGATACTGGGGGCTTGCGGCCAAGCGGAGCTTAAATCTAAAACTTAAATGAACATAATTAAATGTTATGATACTACCTGCCAGTGTAGAGTGCGGCTACACAGATGTAGCGGAGCTAGCACTCTTGTGAACTTTGCGCTTGGCGCCAGCGGGCATTAAAATCTAACTTTTGATTGATTTTGTAAATAAAATGTTATGATACATAACCTGGCAGTCTGAAAGTGGGCGGCTAGCAGTGTGCGGGCTAGCAGTGTCTGGCGGCTGGGGTGGCGGGGGCCAAGCGGTAAAATCTAAAACTTTATTGATTTGAACATTTTAAAAACTTATATTAATTATCCTGGCAGTGTTTTAACTTGCGCTAGCAGTTGTTGTAAGCGGTGCTAGCAGTGTGAAACTGTGCCTGGCGCGCCAGCGGGCAAATCTAAACTTTATTGACTGAATCAATAAAAATGCTTATTATTACATTATCGCAGTGTGAAGTTGCGGGCTAACGTGTAGCGGTTCGCTAGCAGGTGAACTGGGCGGGCTGCGGCAGCGCTAAAAACTAAACTTTATTGATTTCAACCATATAAACCTGTATGATACATTTCCTTAGCATTGAATTGACGGTCTGACAGAGCGGCAGCAGTTTGAACTGCGGCTTGCGGCCACGGCGCCTAATCTAAAACTTTAATCGATTGACATAAAAATGTTGATGGATACATTACCTGGCAGTCGAGGGAGCTAGCAGCTTGTACGTGTACAGTGTGAATGGCGGCTGGCGCCAGCGGCTAAATCTAAAATTTATACTTTGAACATAAAACTTATGATACTATTACACTGGCGTGTAAGCTGGCGGCTAGCAGCTTGTAGCGGCACAGTGTGATACTTGGGCGGGCTAGGGCCAGCGGATAAAATCTAAAACTTTATGATTGAACAAAAAATTTATATACATACTGCGAGTGTGAATTGGGGCTAGCATGTATAGCGGCGCTAGCATCGAACTGGTCGGATGCTGGCGGGCCACGAGCAAATTTTCTAACACTTTATGATTCAACATTAAAACCTTAGATACATTTCTAGCATGTAATTGGACGGACGCTTGACAGCATGTAGCGGGCTAGCATGTGAACTGGCGAGCTGGCGGCCAGCAGACAGCGGCTAAATCTAAAACTTTATATTGAACATAAATGCTATGATACATTTACTGCAGTGTTAAGTTGGCGGCTAGCAGTGTAGCGGCTAGCAGTTGTGAACGGCGTGCTCGCCAGCGAGACTAAATTCTAAACTTTTATTGAATAACTAAAAATGTTATGATCATTACTGCGTTGTGAAGGGGCGGCCAAGCAGTCCTTGTTGCGGGCACAGGGAACTGCGGCTGCGCTGATGGGGACAGCGTGCTAAAATCTTAAACTTTTTATAATAACATATAAATGTTATGTACATCACCCTGGCAGTTTAAAGTGGGGCTTAACATTTGTAGCGGCTACAGTATGTTGACACTGGGCGGCTGCGGCCAGCGGGCTAAAGTTTAAAACTTTATTGAATTGAAACCTAAAATATGTTCATAAACATTACCTGGCGTGTGATAGTTGGCGGCTAGCAGTGTAGCGGCTAGCAGCTGTGAACTGGCCAGGCTGCCGTGCAAGCGGGCTAAAATCTAAAAACCTATTGTTGATTACTAAATAAATGTTATATACAAACTGGCGTGTGAAGTGCGGGCTAACGTCTGTAGCGGGCCTAGCATGTAACTGGGCGCGCGCGGCCAGCGGTGCTAAAATCTAAACTTTATATGATTCAAACATTTAAACCTGATGATACAATTTCTAGGCTTTTAAATGAGACGGACGCTGACAGCTTTAGCGCTACGTTGTAAACACTGGCGGCGGGCTGCGGGCCATCGGATTTGATAATATCTAAAACTTTATTGATTGAACATAAAAAGTTATATACGATTACCTGCAGTGCTGAAGTGGCGCGGCTATCAGGTAGCGGGCTAAGCAGTATGTAATACTGGGCGGGCTGCGGGCACAGCGCGATAAAATCTTAAAACTTTATTGAGTTGAAACATAAAAATTTATGATACATTACACTGCTAAGTGTAAGAGGGTAACTCCAAGATCACTTTACGGTCTAAACTTGGTCACGCTTCCTTAAAATCCTAGGTTACTATGTAGAAATGTTCATTTCCGCCATAACATCCAGTTTTGCACAAAGGGATAGAAATCAGTGATATAATACTGTGCAATTACATATGAATGATTTTTGGGGCTTCGGTACAGTAGGGGGTTTCCTTCAGAAAGATAAATCAAATAACACTTTACAATTCGCTCCTACATAAACTGAGTTATTGTATGGAAATGACTTTTCAAGGTTTGACTTGTGATCTTTGATTTTAACCAACCTCGTGAACAGCTGTTCATTTGTAGTTAATTCTTTTTTGCTAATTGTATGCAATATTACAAAAATAAAGCAGATAAATTTATCGTACCAAAAAATGTTCTCTTTAATAAATATCTCATAATTTGAAACTTTAGAGACAGTATTTTTTATTGTTGAAATGTTTATCTTCAGACATATTGCAATACTCGAAAGAAGTGGCCTCGATTAATGGTGAGAAAACCTTTTTAATGGAAACGTAACAACAATATTATGAAAAGAGATTACGAACGCGATACAATATTTGAAATATAGCTCTGTTAATGACTGCTTCATTGCAGAAATGAATGCATCATTTACTGCCACGCCGTTTAGCGCGTCGGTAGCGCAACTCAAGTATTTACCAATTATGTTACTACTTGTGCAGAAAGACACCATCAACATTATTTTTAATTTAGATTAAGTTACATAAGCTGACTCACGATAAAAACATATAACATTACTGAAAACTTTGAAAATCTAATCTGTAGTAGTTCGATTTGAAGTTGTATATTGTTTCAAGAGCATGCATATTATGTCGTCTAAATCTTTGTTGATTATGGGGCCAATTTTAAGAGAAATATTACTAATGATTTTATACCTTATTTACATTGATTTTTGTAAGTCTTAGTTTTGTATATTGATTTTTTATGACTCAACGAAGTAGGAAGGCATTATTAGAGTTTGCACGCGTCTATAGAAGTACGTCCGTCCTTCCGCTCCGCTCATTTTTGTCCGGAGCAATATCTCAAAAAGTATTAATGGTATCAAACTTCAAACTTCATAGGATGGGATAGATCATTAATGAGGAGGAGTGCAGTGCACAGAATGAATAACTCCACCCTGCATATTTTTTGAGTTATTTGCCCTTTTTTCTGCTTCATATAGTGGATATTATCAACTGAAACTTCATAGGTGGTATAGATCTCATAGACGAGAGTGCCAGCACACAAAGAATTTATAAACTGTACCGCATAATTTTTTGAGTTAATTGCCTTTTGTTATTTCAGCCATCAGTATTCCATAGGTTTCAAAATCTTAGTAATCACTTCACCCATCGTTTTTCATTCACAAAATTACCTCCTTTTAAATTGAATTATTTTGCAGTCTACTAATATTACATTCTTACAATGAGCAAAACACATTTGCTCTGTTAGAATATATTTTTCCTGCGACCATTTTTCACACATCTATGCCCTTTGATAACTTTCAGTATAATATTGGTGCATCAGCTCTTTCTTAACTCCCTTTACCGATTTCTTAAACTCTATTACAGACAAGCAGCATTTATAGATGATGTAAAGAAATTTTTTTTATCCTGCTGCATTTTACCATGACTTATAGCCTTTTGTTTATTGCACTCATAGCATTTTTAATGCATAACATTTTGGGCATTCAAATCTCACCATTTTCTACTTGGCTGATTTCTAATAAACTTGCACAGAGACTTAGAATTATGTTCTGTACATTATTGTAAAGGATTTTTCTATCAAGCAATTTTCTCCAGAGTCAAACCTTTCTTTTATTTAGTCATAATGTATACGCAACTTACTCCTCATGTACTAGTCATGATCACCACTTGTTTCTTAATACGATGCAAAATTGTGTTACACATTATTGCTTGCCAGCAAGTGGAACAGTGTCCTGAGGACACAGTCAAGTTTTAAATAATTTTTTGAGACCATCTTGTCGACTTCTTTAACTTTATTGAATATTAAATTATAATCCTTAATATTCTTGATACGCATCCATAGAAAGGGAGACACAGTCAAAATTTTCCATTATTTTAGATTTAATTTCTATCCAATATTCTATTAAATGTCATCGAAATGAATAGACTAAGCAGTACCATTGAAACAAAATTATTTTCCACAATAGAAAAAAAATGTTTGGTTTCCTAAACCTGCACCCAACGCGGTCAAGTTTACAGCATTTAATTTCACATATAGTTATCACCTGTTGAACTATAAAAACGTAAAAAACCGTCAAATGAGCGACTTTAGAGCTTTGTTTTATCTCTACTAAATTCTACTAATTTGTTTGTTAACTTCTAGGATGAATTCAAATGACTTAATGTTTGAAACGACTATTCATTATCTTCTGCGTCGCCATTCGTCAACAATTAGACTTAATGTTAGGATTTTAAAACTCACATTATAAGTATTATACAGACAAAAACATGGCAGGGTATTTTAATCACTTTTAAACTTCATCTTAGCATAATTTAAGTAAATATGGTAAATAATATTGTCATTAATTTTGCCTGATATCCTTTAAGCAATTGTCTTTTTTTACGTTTACTGTGTAAATTTGAGTTTATTATTGAACTACAAAATTTCTTACATTAATCCGGATATTCATTTTGTTTCATTTTTTGTTGTTCCAACTTGTAATATAATGATGATTTTTGAATGACACTATTAACATCATTTTTAAAAACTTCTCTGCATAATTTTTATTGGACAATTTACTGTTATAACATAATAGTTACTTTTTAAAAATTATTTTTAAACTCTCTATATTTTTCTCGATATTATCTGTAATTTCAATAAATAATCACCGCTTTACCTAGAGTTGAATAATAATTGATTTGTAGACCTATGCATGTTTTATAGCTTTAACCTATTCATGCAAGTATTTCTTATTTTTAACTTTAAGTCTATCGAGTGTCATCCAAAAATGATTGACGTTGTTCTATGCTAGATATCAGAATAGGATATTTTGCGGGGATTCTAATAAATACATTTAGTTTATGTGCTCCTCTATGTTGTAATCATGACATACAATCATTTTCATTCAAGTATATATCTTAATGCATGGCAAATTTGATCAATTATCTTGATTTGACTGTATTATTGATTTCTTTTAAATTATGTTTTTTTCTCGAAAATCTAAAATTATTTTAAGCACACACCTCAGAAAACAAGAAGTACCAAAGCATCAAACGCTAAGTTATGTCATTATATTAAATGACATTTCCCAATATGTTTGACACAATATTCAACAATTGTTCTTCATTTTTATCATATTGAAAATATTTAACGTTTAATCATGTATTTGATTTTCAGTTTTTTCATTCGTTTGAACTATGTATATGCACATCCACGATACATAATAACTTATGTTGGCGTGAGTATTTAGAAAGTATTTTTATGTTGTATGATTTCATAGTAAGAACGCATTAACTCGTGAAAATTTCGAATTATTTCGAAAGTTTATTAACCACAAATACTGTTCCTTTGAAAATTTCTTAATAGTTTTGTTGAATAAATAATTTTAACATAATATTTGAGATTGTTATAAGTATAGGTTATTGTTTTATTTTTTAATTTTATGGAATTATTGCAAAGCCTATGCGCAAGCGCCCAGCATAAGTTCATATTCAAATTGGAAAATATAAATCGCGATTTTCTTTGTATTTTTTGTCAACTGCCCGTATTGAAAAAAAATGAAATCAGAATTTTGATCACAGAGAAGCAACCTGTTGCATCGTCCGCAGCAGAAAGTTTTTTATCAATAAAAAGACGACAAAAACTCCTCTATAGTTGATATTTTATTTTTTAACCCCTTAATGACGTTTTCGGGAGTTTTCTATAAGAGCATATAGGCAAATTAAAAACTGTTCAATAAGAATTTTTTTGTTAAATCTTGGCATGTTGTTAAAATATGAATAACGAAACATTTTAAGCAAAAAGGAATTTGGGGTCACCGTTCTCGTTTTGAGTTATATCAATAGCTGGGCCACAATAGCCGGTTGATCCATTCCACAATGTTCGGTGCCTGGACACTAGAATCATACTCAGTGGTTGGGCAAGTAAACAGTGTATTCTTGGCAGACGGCGCGTAATGCGCACCGACTGATGTGGGCATCTTAGATGTTCGCAAAGGCTGAGTATACTCGTCAAAGCACATTAAATTAAGTGTTAATGTCCGTAGTTTGTTTCAGCCTGCCGGGATAAGGAGTTTTAAAAAATGTCTAGATTTTGCTATTAAAACAAAAGATGCCAGTTGCCATAATCCATGCCCTTGGTTGGTTGAGACCATAGTTCTAAATTGATATACGAAAATATTGTGACAGGAGTGACTCCCCAGAAAAATCTCTGCCCCTGGACTGAACCCGGTATATTAACCAGTTCGCCACAAGTTGGCTCGAGTTACAAGATTCTTGGTTTTAATCTTTTGATATCGTCCATAACTGTACCTGTTCTTGCCATGATGAAAAAATCGCCGACTTCAGTAAATTGAATGCATGAAACACGCCAGCCCTCCCACTTCACACTTCTTAGAAAATGTATCATGAGGTTTTTCATATTGTCACACTTTAAGAAATATTAAAGTTTAGCCCGCTGCCGCCAGCCCGCCCAGTTCACACTGCTAGTCCGCTACACTGCTAGCCCGCCCCCACTTCACACTGCCAGGTAATGTATCATAACGTTTTTATGTTCAATCAATAAAAGTTTTAGATTTTAATCCCGCTGGCCCGCCAGCCCGCCAGTTCACACTGCTAGCCCGCTACACTGCTAGCCCGCCCACTTCACACTGCCAGGTAATGTATCATAACATTTTTATGTTCAATCAATAAAGTTTTAGATTTTAGCCACGCTGGCCCGCCAGCCCGCCCAGTTCACACTGCTAGCCCGCTACACTGTTAGCCCGCCCCAACTTCACACTGCAAGGTAATGTATCATAACATTTTTATGTTCATTAATAAAGTTTTAGATTTTAGCCCGCTGGCCCGCCAGCCCGCCCAGTTCACACTGCTAGCCCGCTACACTGTTAGCCGCCCCACTTCACACTTGCAGGGTAATGTATCATAACATTTTTATGTTCATTAATAAAGTTTTTAAGATTTTTTAGCCGCTGGCCCGCCAGCCCGCCCAGTTTCACACTGCTAGCCGCTACACTGCTAGCCCCCACTTCACACTGCCAGGTAATGTATCATAACATTTTTATGTTCAATCAATAAAGTTTTAGATTTTAGCCGCTGGCCCGCCAGCCCGCCCAGTTCACACTGCTAGCCCGCTACACTGTCAGCCCGTCCAATTCACACTGCTAGGAATGTATCAATAAGGTTTTAAATGTTGAATCAATAAAGTTTTAGATTTTAGCGCTGGCCCGCCAGCACCCGCCCAGTTCACACTGCTAGCGCCGCTACACTGTTAGCCCGCCCACTTCACACTGCCAAGCGTAATGTATCATAACATTTTTATGTTCATTAATAAAGTTTTAGTATTTTAGCCCGCTGGCCCGCCAGCCCGCCCAGTTCACACTGCTAGCCCGCGACACTGTTAGCCCGCCCACTTCACACTGCCAGGTAGTGTATCATAACATTTTATGTTCATTAATAAAGTTTTAGATTTTAGCCCGCTGGGCCGCCAGCCCGCCCAGTTCCACTGCTAGCCCGCTACACTGCTAGCCGCCCACTTGTTCACACTGCCAAGGTAATGTATCATAACATTTTTATGTTCAATCAATAAGTTTTAGATTTTTAGCCCGCTGGCCCGCCAGCCCGCCCAGTTCACACTGCTAGCCCGCCTACACTGTCAGCCCGTCCAATTCACACATCTGCTAGGAAATGTATCATAAGGTTTTAATGTTGAATCAATAAAGTTTTAGATTTTAGCCCGCTGGCCCGCCAGCCCGCCCAGTTCACACTGCTAGCCCGCTACACTGTTAGCCCGCCCACTTCACACTGCCCAGGTAATGTATCATAACATTTTTATGTTGAATCAATAAAGTTTTAGATTTTAGCCCGCTGGCCCGCCAGCCCGCCCAGTTCACACTGCTAGCCCGCTACACTGCTAGCCGCCAAACTTCACACTGCCAGGTAATGTATCATAACGTTTTTATGTTGAATCAATAAAGTTTTAGATTTTAGCCCGCTGGCCCGCCAGCCCGCCCAGTTCACACTGCTAGCCGCTACAACACTGCTAGCCCGCCCACTTCACACTGCCAGGTAATGTATCATAACGTTTTATGTTCAATCAATAAAGTTTTAGATTTTAGCCCGCTGGCCCGCAAGCCCGCCCAGTTCACACTGCTAGCCCGCTACACTGTTAGCCCGCCCACTTCACACTGCCAGGTAATGTATCATAACATTTTTATGTTCATTAATAAAGTTTTAGATTTTAGCCCGCTGGCCCGCCAGCCCGCCCAGTTCACACTGCTAGCCCGCTACACTGCTAGCCCGCCCACTTCACACTGCCAGGTAATGTATCATAACGTTTTTATGTTGAATCAATAAAGTTTTAGATTTTAGCCCGCTGGCCCGCCAGCCCGCCCAAGTTCACACTGCTAGTCCGCTAGACTGCTAGCCCGCCCAGTTCACACTGTTAGCCCGCTAGGCTGCTAGCCCGCCCAGTTCACACTGTTTATCCCGCTAGACTGCTAGCCCGCTCAGTTCATACTGTTAGCCCGCTAGACTGCTAGCCCGTTAGCCCGCGTACTTCACGGACATTGTTTTTCTATATAAAACCAATTGAAATATTACTAAATTTATGGTTTTCAGGTTTTAACTGCACCCTTGCATATTGACTTTTGTCAAATAAGATTTGAATAAATAGATACATAAATCAAGTATAAAGGGTGTAAAACTGTTGCTGACGAAATTGTGCTGAAGGAATTCTAGACACTGTAAAATTGAAATACTTTTTGTTAATTTCTTAAAACAGATTCAATAAAAGGTGTCTCTGTAAACAGATTTCAGCGTTCCAAAACTACCAACATTCTAGCTTTTTCTCGGGCCGAGGATACATTTTACTGGTGGGTAAATTAATAGTAAGTACATGTAGTAATTATTTAAAAAAAATAATTTTACCTTCAATATAATTATTTCTGATAACAACAGGTCTCGTGGCTGCTCGTTCGTTTTCCTTTAAGAAATACCAAACGCCGTCCGTAAATAAATTCACCGGAAGTTGTCGTACTGTCACACCGTCATGTCTGGAAAAAAGAGGAAAATAAGTCGTCTGCTTCAAATAATGCTGTATTGTTAAGCAATACAAATATGAAATTTTTCATTATTTTTTACTAATGGGTTCATAATCACGTGGTCTGTTGTTTTGAAAATAACATACAACGCCCACATTTTTTTTTATATAACTTCAATTTGTTTATTTATACAGGCCATATTACAGTCGACATTACGGCGCGTAAGCAAGATAAACAGCATTTCAAGACTCGCAGAAAAAATTTCAAACGTACGGTACACACATTGCTTATGTATGAAAACATTGTAATAATGTTGGGCAAGTTAAAAACGAACAATCAGCCAAAATTAAGTGGCGCGGCGTGCCGAGTTGTTAACGCTTCTGACTAGTAATCTATGGATTGCTGACCACGTGGGGCAAGCCGTTGTGTCCGATAGCATTAAACTTTACACTCGGTTAGTTCCAGGGAAGAATTTGAGATTACAGCTTCCAACGCAATCGAACTAGAATAAACTAACGTATATTTAATCATCAAAAACCTTATTGCCCACCCTATAGCACCCCTTTTTCCCAAAGCTGTTTGGGCCCAAAATTATTTTTTAAATAAAATGCCGACAGAATGATTCAAAATAAGACTCTTTAATAAAAATTTTAACTAAAAACTTTTTAAACTAAAAGAAATAACCTTTTACTGACTTACTCTTTTTAACATTATTTTTTGAGCACTATTTAAAAAAAAAACTAACTCAGTGGTAAATTCTTTTTTTAAATGTATGAATTTATTTTACCTATCTTAAAAGGGAACCATCACCCAGAAAATTACTAACTGGGGCCACCCCCACTAATATAACGATAGGTTGCTTTGTTATATGAAAATAAGATCTTAAATTATCACAGCGTTTTTTCCATGATGATGGACAAACTATTTTCAAAAAGGAGATGCAATATTGCAATGTTTATTGTGATCATCTTTTTAAACCAGTCTGCCACCGCAAAAGAATGCTTATGTTAGAAATATACTTGACACCGAATCGGTCGTCAATAAAGGCAAAATGGCTGTTATTTTTTCAAAATGGCCGCCAAAATTCAACATCTGCATCATTTGAAGTATGCATTTCAAATTAAAGATAAATTTAGAACATAAAGTGATGTGCTGACCTGTACTTAATCATCGACTGCAGCTTTTCTTCGTATCGATCTTCTAAGTTCAATTCCTTCCGTTTATTACTTTCCTTTTCGTTTATATATTCCATTCGCATATTTCCGTATAGATATTTCCAAAATAGCCGCGATCTCTCCGTGGCATACAGAACAAGGAATCCTGTATTCAGATGGGAGTTGGGGACAATGTTAACGATTATATCAACACCGAACTGTATAGACGGGCTAAGATTCGGTACTGGGTTCTCAAACCAGACTGATTTCTCATCGAATACCAGTAAATTTATACCAGCACGCAGAAGCCCATTTATCAGCTGTAACCTACGAAGAACGCAAGCATCTTTATCTTTTCTTATATCCGCGTAGTCTCCCTTTGAAAGGCTAGGTTGTAGAGCAACAACGTTCAAATCCGGCCATGCATTTAGCAAAGAATGTCTTATGCTTAGATCTCTGGCAACAAAAAGCACAGATTTATGTAAATTGAAATATTTTGTGTTGCATAACCAACTGTTTACAAATGGTAGACAACTCTTGCAAACAAAATTCACAAGGATGAAGTTCGAGACCGGCGCCATCAGCGATATGTATTTTGCTTTGTTGATAATTCTTGTAAATGTTGCATTCGTTTCTCTTAAATGTCCTTCATATTCAAGAGCCTGTCTAAAAGCGTTTAACTTTTTCTTCACAGATTTATCTATCACTGGAGCAGAGTCCTTTGTTTTTTCATCAACAATACCTTTAGTGTTGTCATCAACAACACCAACCTCTACAGTATCATCATCATCATCATCATCGTCGTCGTCATCATCATCATCGTCGTCGTCATCATCATCATTAACATCATCTGTGTCTTTTTTACTATTTTGACTAATTTCGAAATCATTTCCATTTTTGTTTTTGATTTTCTCTTGTAATAAATCTTCACTTTCACCATCTTTTACAAAATCTTCATCACTGCCATCGTCCGCGTCATCATCAACGCGTTTACGTTCTTTCTCTTTTGCAGCGTCATTCACAGTTCTATAATTGTTACTATCGGCGCCGTACTTATCAATCTTGTCATCGACGTCAGAGTGACGAAGCCTGTCTTTCATTTCTTGCATCTTTTTGAGCTGGGAGCCTTGAAGTAAATTCACACCTCGGTCTGGTTTCGATTTAAATGACATGAAATCATAAAACAAATAAAGTATTAAACTCATTGAGACCAGTAAGATAGCCACCCTTGATAAAGAAAGTCTCCTTCCGTATAGATGCATTTCCATTTAAAGCTTTGAAAGATTGTAAAAAAAATATGAATACTGTGTTGTTATATCGCGAAAATGTATGACATCCGTGCCGAAGGTCGCGAAAATGAATTAAATCCGTGCCTCAAGTCGCAAAAATATTAAGTCAGCGCCATTAAATAACGTATATACATACGAAACAAACGTTTTACATGTTAATTTTAATTTATCTTAATCAATATAGCCTTCCAAGATGTTACATGTCAAAGTACGGATTCGTAATTGATTGTTTAACTGTAACAGCAGACATTTTGATTTTCTTTCTTAATTAAAAACAGAGGTTTTAAAGATTTGAAAAGACAAATGATATTTGATAACAGGGTTAATCATGAGAAATATCATCAGGCATAAAAAAGTATCAGATACACGTGTTGTCAACATTATATGTGAATCAATCAAAGTTTACAGTGCCCCTTCATTCTTGTATAAGAACCTATCAACTTAATATAGAAAAAGAATTGGACAATCCGTGAGTATTTGACTATATAATTTAAATGCCATAACCAACTGCAGTGCAACAGGTGTCAAGTTTGTGTAACAGCATAGAACTGTTCTTTCTTCTTTTTTGAGAAAATGTATAAACGGGGGCAAAGCTTAGTTCGTAGAACCGCGGAACGGAATTCTGAGGGTCCCGGACTCTAGCCCCGGTCAGACTGCATTTTTTTTATTTCATCTTGTGATATTTGTCGCCCGACATAGGACCGTTATGGTATATATAGCTCCAGTGTGGCTGGGAATTACTCTCTGTAACTATTATAGAAAATAAATAAAGTTGGGGACTGTGTCACGTTACAGAACTGTTCACTTATTAATTAATTAATTTCTTTGTCACGGATTTCATGTATTTTCGCGACATAACAGCACAGATTTTGTACATTTCCACGACCTGCCTATTTTTTCAATGCGTAGGCGGTCAAATACCTCAGTTTGTAGAACACAAAAAGGTATTTCGGGAGTTCGATTAGGCTTCACATGTTTCTAACTCTGTGACATTTTTGTTGTTGTTTGTTTGATTTTACGTCACACCGACTCAGTATAGGTAATAGGGCGACTTTCCATTTTTTACTGGTGGAGAAAGACCTCAGGTGTCCGCCCGTGCATTATTTCAGGCACGAACGGGCATTTGCGAACGACCGACGTTCCGTAAGCTAGCTGTTTGTTGTCGTTTTTAATTTAAAGCCAAGCCTACAAAATTGATGTTTTTTTGTTGCTCGCAACACTGTTGTTAGTCTTTCTTTATTTCATGTAAGTTACTGTAGTTTTGCGGTCAACCCTTGAAATATATAAAGTATATATTGCCCTTGCAAACAAACAAAAATCTCTTTTAGTCATTGAATCTAAACTGATTGTGTTTGTAAATTAAACGAAAAATTTTTTCACTTAAACACCAAATGGTGTAAAAGACTAACTTTATCATTCCAGAAGTATTAACAATGTATGTTATACCAGTACTTTTACATCAAAAATGATATTTGCACTTAATTCATTATGAAAAAATTACCTTTGTCCCTGTTCTAATTTGAAAAAATAAAACTCCAAAGGGAGGCAAGGAAAACATAAGTTTCATTTGAAGTATGTAACTGATGCTGTTAAGTTTTTATGCTAGATATTCCGCGAACCTCTAATGTTCGCGAAAGTTTTCAATTTACAAAATAATGAAATTAAATCCCTCGCGAAAATTTCAGATTGTACAGTAGTTTTTGAAAAATGGCTGTACCGTTTTCATTATTAATATCAACGTTTCAATTATTTTATTTAAACAGAAATTACAAAAAAAAAATTAAACATTGCAACACGTATACCTGAATATTCCATCTTGTATTATAATGTTTTCATAAACAAGAGCACCGTATGCGCTGTTAACGCTCGTCTTTTTAAGATTCTAAGTTAGAAGGGGTTAACCTCCAAAAATAATGCTTTCAGAATTATGCCCCTTGTCAAACAAATGCACCTTGTGTTAACCAACTATTCCAGATTTCACGTTGATAACTTTTAAAATGTTTGAGTAATGGGCTATGTTAAAGATTAAGCACACGGCGACGCAGTGATAATGATATATGGATTTTTTCTTCGAAACAGACGAACTAAATTGACATTTAAAACTCACTTAACATCAATAATTAAACAAACTGAATAAAAGAATTGTAGATTACTTTTTACTATTCTAATGAATAATTGTTGTGATGACAGGTCACACTAGTTCATGAGACAGAAAATGAAAGGACAACATGATGTGAGTTGACCAATTTTATAACTCTCGTATATACAATAAAATGCTATACAATACAATATAAACAAATAAACGTGATAGTGACAGATAAAATGATATACAAATTTGATAACTCTACAACATTACATAAACTGACGACAAAAAAATACCACACAACAAACTCTCTTAAAAAAAATTAAACATATTTTATATAGCCGAGATATCACAGACTAGAAGTCAATATTTGTTTGATTATTCCGATTAGCAATGTCCTACAAGAGAATAAAGTTCCGTGTCGGACCAAAAATAATCAAGTGTGCAATAGATGCGTGTATGCGATTGTTCTTGATTATTCCTGGAGTTCTCTCAGAGCGATGCGCTTCGTAAGTATTGTTTCATCATAATCAAGCGTGCCTTCAATATATGTGTTCGATTATTCTTCGAATTCACTCATGAGTTCAACAAGAGCGTCCAGTTCATCCGGTGTCGGATCATAATGATCAATAGTGCCATCATCGTTAACAATTATACCTGGCATATATTTGTTCGTCTGCTCGCGCACGATCTTCTTGGAATCGAGGTATTTGTCAGTGAACGCCCGAATACATGGACAGCAAATGAGACAACATGGGCAACCTGAAATAAGTAAGACATGAGCAGTAAAACACAATACTTTCAGATACTGTACAATCGTATCTTCTCGGCCCTTTCCGTCAAACTTCGGATAATAATTGTAAATAGCCGAGATGTTCCGATTGTGTCCTGTACTGAATATAATTACACTGAGACATAAGATAACCAACTGTCGTAAATAATAACAACATATGAATTCTATCCGACCAATTTAAATATATGTCCTATGCTTTTAATGTTGGAGGCATTTAACGATTTTTATTACAGACCACATGTAAGTTTGGAGGAATAATTAAAATATTCATTTTGTGTCTACAGTTTACTAGTATAAGTAAATACTTTGTCTTTCTCTTTCTAAGAGATTTCTACCATAAAAATACAACTTAGTTCATGCATAAAGCATTTGGCACACGTCAATCAGCAATATTTCGGCCATTTCCGTCATTGTAATCGCAATCGGAGCACCTCGCCGATTACCTATATCATTTACCTTTTGCCGATGTATGGCGGAAAGAGCCAAAACATTGCGATTTTCACTAAAATGATTTTGCGCCTGGATAAAAACAAACCTGTTCCAAAAGCAAATATGCAAGCCACTGGATCTCGGAGGAAACAGATTCCAACAAAGACAAAGAAGGCGACGGAGAGTAAAGTCCATCCTGCGTATTCAGCCGCCTGTTTGTACGTGTTGAGTTGTGCTCTTCGAATTTCGTCGTCACTCACTTCCTGTAATAAACAATTAACATGTATTATATAGGAAAAAAAACAAAAGCCAAAACAAAAAAAACAAAGATTGAAAAAAAGAACCAAAAAAACATAAAACAACGGACAATCCACGAACTGAAAAAATGCAAATTTTGAAGCACAGACATCCCCTCCACACACACACAAACAACAACAACAACAAAAAACAACATCAAACACCACCACAACAACAACAAAAAGAAAAAATTCCATGCCTACAAATCTACGAATTTAAGTGAATTCACAGTTAACAACAACAACAACAACAACAAAAAAGAAAAGAAGCACACCCTGTAATGTCCATGTACATAAGAAACAAAACACAGCAAGAGATTTAGTTAAGAGTAGGACACATAAAGTCAAATAAATTTTACGACAATATAGAATTTTCCTATATCTTCAACAGACAATAAATTGTTCTGCCATTCAAGTAATGATAGTCTTTTATGGCGTCATTTCGACGACGTCACTTTGCATGACTTTAAGCCAACAAAAACCAGGATCGCTAGATGCCACTCTGAGGGCAGTCCTCTTTTTACATATATGGTAAACAAGTAAAGGTAATAACCAATTAAAATGTATACTTTAATTGAAAAAAAACCCAACAACATAACACTTATAATTTGTAGTCTACAAATTCATTGGTCATACCATCCACAAAATTTTGTGTTGCGAAGCCTAAAATCTTCATGTTTATAAATCAATTTGTTAGGACATTACTTAATGAGTATTCTTTAGAAATGTTCCTTTGACAAAGTGTATAGAAATAGGTGCACCATGATGAAGTGATGTTTAGGAATAGGTGCGCCTTGAAAAGGTTTACAGGAATAGTTGCACTTTGACTAGGTGTTCAGGAAAAGGTGCACTTTGACGAGGTGTTCAGGAAAAAGTGCACCTTGGTGAGGTGTTCAGGAATAGGTGCGGCTTGATGAAGTGTTCAGGAATAGGTGCGCCTTGACGAGGTGTTCAGAAATAGATGCACACAAAGAAAGTAAAATTTTGAAATTAATACATGTATTACCTCCCAAATGTCTGGCTCTTCTTCATCAGATTTTCCCGGCTTTGCACCGGGAAGAGAATTCCTCCATTGCTCACGCGCTGACCTCTTTTTCCTGAAAATTTTTTGCAAACCGGAAACGCTCTCAATATTATGTTCACTATCAGTGACGTCATTATAGCGTGAATGGTCATCAATATCATGAAAGTCTTCAAGTGATGTACTATAAACATCATCTTCGTCAGCGTCATTTTCGCTGTAATTTTCATTTTCTTTGTCTAAATAATCATGCACGGGATTTTCGTGCAAATCGTGTGCTTTATTAGCACCAACCGTAGCTTTGCTGTCGGCAGTTCCACTGTCCTGAAATTCATTATAAATAAAATAACTGTATCGGGTGTTTAGTGAAAACGTTTTAAAACTAGATAGTAAAATTAATAAACCACTCAGTCAGGTGTAAGATCCTTTATTATAACTTACAGTAAATATGTGCGCGTGATAAATTAGAAATGAATCGACTGTAATATACATGACAGGAGTTATTTTTAGTTTTTTTTAACGTAGTGAATAATGGGAGAGAAGTCTTGAATGTCGATAAATTAGAACTGCTTAAGTTAGCTCCCTTACACATTGTGCATTTAATATGTACATGTATGTTAAAAAAATCGAAAAATAAATAACTTTGATTATCAAATTTGACCATTTTGTAGCCATTGTCCAAAATATCTGAACAAAGACCACTGAAAGTATTTCATCATAACATTGTTGAGTTATTTCATTAAATATAACTACATGTATTATTATTTCAGTGACATCAAAGTTATTTTAAAATATAAGTGACGCCATAGCATCAAACCAACCTGATTATTGTCAGCATTGTTGCTAGTGTCTGTCAACTCAAATAATCTCTCGTGTGTCTCCGACAAAGGTATATGACCCTGCTCTTTATCATCTGAAAATAATAAGGAAACCTTTGTATTATTTGAAAAGATTTTGCTTTTAAATTCATGCAGTTTAGTACTTAAAATTAACTTCTGAAAAAAAATGTTTTTTTTTATCAAGGATAGAGAAACTGATATAATAAGTTGCTGAGTATTTATTTCAATTAAAACTTCCTTACACAGAGCTAAAAAACATATCCCTTTGTCCAATCATTTGTCCTGCAAAAATGTTTGATAATAGTGTTGCAAGTGATGGGAGAAATCCGGCATAAATACATATTAGTTAAAACAGCAATTATTTTAGCTGAATCAAAGGTTTTTTTTTTAATATATAAAAGGCGATTCCAAATTGAAATTTTCTTTAAAATCTTGCAGATTTTCCAAAAAAATCCTTACTTATACGAGGTTTTTTTACTTTCCAAAATAAGCAGTTTTAGCGATGAATTTTTACAAAAGTCAAAAGACTAAGGTCTCTTTCTAATAAAGAGAGGAAATCTCCTGTACATTTGTGCTGAAAGCTTAAAGATTGTTTGAAACAATCTCAAATCCATTTCCTCGAACCAATCGGTGTTGGTGCCATATGAGGAAACACGGATGTAAAGCCAGTAGGACTCAAACCTATGACTCCTTGGTTGAAAGGGCCCAAAGGCAGACTGCAGACACCTTTACACCACTAAGTAAGGTACAGCTCTCATTGACTTATAATTACAACCCCTGACTTTATTAAAGATTTAATGGACTTTTTTTTATTTGTATAAATTAACTAAACTTAAGCTTTGAATAGTAAAAATGTTTCTTAAAGGCACATTATGCCTAAGTCTAAGAAAATCCATATATTTTTAATTCTTTGGAAAGGTCAAACATGTGTTTGGTAATGTTTAACAATTAAAGACAGTAGCGCTGAAAGTACAATAATGTGCCCGTAAGGAAGCAAAATGTAAACAAAGTAGTATTTTGACTAACACTTCCATACAAAATATTAATTATACCAATTGTCAACAGAGCAGAAGAAACAAAAGATTGTTCATTTAAATGGCAAATGAGTGTTTTTGGAAACTGTACTGTAACAAGGTTTCAAAACTGAAAAGTTTTCGGGAATAAATTTATAGCATTTTTTAGGCATAATGGGCCTTTAAATAAAACATAATAACTACCTACCATCAACTGCAAAGAACTCCTCGTGCTTTACCACAAATGTTATACTCCGTGCTTCACATCCTGTATTTATTTAATAAGTAAAAGATAAATAAAACATAATTATAATAATGAAATGAAATGAACGGACATGAAAATAACCAAACAGAACCAATTATTGCTAAAAGAAAAACACAAGAGAAAATGACAAGAAAGAATATAAAGATTACAAAATATTTCCTAGAAATAACTTTGAATGAAAGCAATTCATTTTTAAAATTGAATAAGTTAATTGGGGAGAGGCATTAGCCACTTGATTTGGGAAAACATATCGTTAACATTGTTAATTTGGGAAGTAAAAAAGCAGGTTGAAGTTCACATTTTTGGGAAAACTGCATGATTTTAAAGAAATTCCCAATTGGGAAGAGGCCTGTTATATAAGCAGGAAAATCATTGAGAATAATATAAACGATACTATAAGCAAAAAGTAAAAATAACCATAAATATTTCGCACTTTCTTAATTTTAGTAAAGAACTCAATGACAAGTCTACAATGGCCAGATAATAAAAAGATATCGGTTTAACAAAGAAAAACAGAATCTCTAAAGAACGCCCAAAACGACAAAATAGAGAAAATATGAATCCCTAAAGAAAGTCCAACAGGGCAAATTTGAAAATGTTGCAGGCTCGGTTTGATTGAGCCTGTGCATGGACGGTTCTGTCAAGTGCAAACTACCGTCCACGCCCCCTAGCACCGGTTTAAGCAGAATTCAACATTTAACATTAAAGTCTCCTTCATGCTTAAAAAGCGTATTCTATAATCTATTTACTAATTTAAAAGTTCTTGTTAATTATTGAAAGAAATAACAACCAATCATTATAAATGAGTTCAAAGCTTTGAAAGTAGTCTTAGACTTTCAAGTGACTCGATCTACTCACGGGTACTAAATCGGTTCTATAGAAAGTAGGTGAAATACATTTTGTTTTGGTCTATCCGGTAACTGTTCCTATTTCAGAGTTTCAATTCGAATATCACAAGATACTACGTAAGAAACGTTTTATTAGCTTTATTTACACTGGAAAAATGAAGTGCTGAATACTTACGTCCTATGATTATAAGTAAAGTCATGAATGAGTTCAGGAGCATCACATCGTCTTTGCATTTTCTTCTAGAATTCCTATTATTTTCAAGATGCCTCCATTGTTGATGTTATGACGTAATAGAATCTATATGACGTCATCACATTTTCGTGTAGTCTTGTGGAGTATGCATGCATCATCGCCATGCACTTTCTTTCAAAAAGTATTTCTTTCAAAACAAAAAAGAAATATATAAAAAGTCGCTCTAAAATTGTTGTTTAGAAATGAATTGCAGATTTAGAACGAGACAGGATGTAGAGATTATTTTATATATCTAGGTTATCAAGTTTACGTGTATTTACGTGTAGAAAAAAATGAAAGTTTGATTGATAGATTTTTAAAAATTCTTTAAATCAAGATAGAATCTATGTGAACGGATAATGCCTTGAAATTGTGTATTTTCATCAGTAATTACTTAAAATTATGTTGAACTGATTGACATCCAAAGCAAGATATAGAGGATATTTGTTTGTTTGTGTGTAAGATGAAATTTTATTTCATCGAGTGGGCTTTAAAAACAGTATTCTCACGAGTGGCGTAGCCACGAGTGAGAATACTGTTTTTAAAGTTCACGAGATGAAATAAAATTACATCTTACACAACAAACAGACAAATTTTCTTTTTATTTTATGCTTAAAAACAAGTTAAAACGAAATTTCCATAATTTTAATGTTAATATTAAAATCTGTTTCCCCCATTGAGAGCCCCATTTAGACGGAATTTCTCATTTAAATCAAGAAGTCTTGAGCTGAAAAATAAGTCTGCCAATCAAGGTTAAATGACGGTGATATTTATTCATTTTATTAAAAAATATGAATGATCGCTTGTTTTAATGATAAAAACAAACAATTCTTGTAGGAGAGAAAGTCCAACCATCCATCCATACTTCTGTTACTTACTGCGAATTTATATTAGACCTGGCTTTGTAAAATGTAAGCGGCAGCCATTTTTTAAAGTTGTGTATTTCATGGGGAGGAAAATAATTGTGTAAGATTCCGAAGGATATAATTTGGATTTGTTAGTCATACACCTTTTTAAAAGAAAGAAAACTTATTTCAGGATTTAGTTCTGGCTTCCATAACTTTATATGTCGCTTTTATTTTGACGTTGCGACAGTAAAGTTATGGGTCAACCCTATTTGCAAAGGCTACCAGAATTTTACAGTTCGTGCGCCGTACATAAAAAACCTATCAAAATCACCCTTATTAATCAAATTTGGGTCAAATAAAAATACCATTTGATAAACAAATCGATTTTGAACCAATTCATGTTTTGTTTATAAATGAAACTTCAATGACATTGTGTACCCAACTATGTTTGAGAGAAATATGTAGAGAATGTTTATCAATATGGAGTCTGTTCCAAATGAGATCTCGCGGGACTTCATGTTTTGGAAATTCTAGCATCTATTTTTAGTAACGCACCGTACACTATTTTTAGTAGGTGTATGATTTTATATAAAAACAAACAAATAATTCATGAATCATCACTCAAAACAATATAAATCCAACATGTTTTTGGTACAATGTCTGTTATTGAATAAATACACCATTATTCATAATTGCAAAGCCATGTTTTCAATTAAAAATAGCATTTGGGTCACGTGTCACCAAATGTCATGCAAAGGTATCCGAACCTAAATTCTCGCTGGTCACGTGATTATTAGGGCAGCAATGGCGGCGAATTTTATGAAATGTGAACCCGCTGATAAACTTTGAGGCAATATTTCATCAATCTAACATTCTGTGTTCAAAAATATAGACTGAAGGGTCCCAAATATATCTAACTACCTGTATTAAAATAGTTTTTGTCCAAATCACGCAAATTTATTGAATTACAGCATGACATAAAAATGTCACGGCTCTGGTTGACTTTCGATACGGGGTTGGCTTCAGCGAACAGGTCTAGCAATTCTATAAAACCTGTTCGCTGAAGTATCTTTAGCTATTCAGGATTGTAACAGACAAAAAATACGTGTTGACAGAAGTGTAAACATTCAGAAAAGGAGCTAGGAAAATGGAAAACTTGGAAGCTTGCTAAGGACATGAAGGAACGCTGGGATGTTTTACTTATTTTACGAGTGATGGCTGTCAATGCTTTTCAATTTTTCATAAAGCATACGGCAGTTTTTGCTCGTAGGATACTTTAATATGCCCAAATGTCATCAAGAGCAGTTTTGCATGGGGAAGGAATGTATTTTTCAGACTGTAAAAACAAACAAAAAATTTAGAGACGAAATTTGGTAATTGGAATTTGAAGGAATAGAAGTAAGTTTTCTCTCTTTAGTACTTTTGACATTCAAGTTATTTATCTATTTCAGCTTTGCTATTTCTTTGAACAGCCTGACATTGTCAGAATTGTCAGTAAAAATAAAATTGAGGTACCACATGGGGAAAATCTTAAAAAAGTAGTTTCGTCATTGAAAAAAGTGAAATTATATTTTGATAATTTTCACTGTGAAATTATCAAATATAATTTTCACGGATAAATCAGTAATCCACTGAAAAGCATAAAATAAAAGCCCATTCTATACAGAAAGAATAAAGAAAGCCTTAAGTATTATCGATAGGCCTATAATTTAAAACGTTATTAGAGATACTTTATTATCTAGGCCTATAATTTAACGTTATATACACGTACGTTTTGGGACATTCGTACATTATTTTGTCTACACAAGCGAGCACCAACCTCCTACTAACAAGGTTCTCCGTTACCGGAGCGGGATGCATTGCAATTGGTACCAGTAGACTACACGCCTGGCAAACTGTCGCTCCACTTCAAAATTGTGGTGTACGGTAAAACGAGCGAACGGCATTTCCGATATTGAGCGGAAGGCCGATTTTAACGCCTAATTGTAAGTATTGTTTATATGTTTTTGTCTTGTTATTTATTTAAGTTGTATTTTTTCGAAAAACGGAAAATGTAGTTCCGTGTAGGATTGATTTAGGCTTCCAATGATCTAACCTGTTACAAAAAGAAAATTATATTAAGCCCGGGAGAACTTTTCTCCCTGGCGAAGCGAACGATGATTTGTAGAATATTGAACTTCCCAACCATAGAAATGCCATACCTTTCGGATTTCTTGAAAAAGTGTATTAGTAAATTATCAACCCGTAATAAGAACTTGTCCTTCGTGCAAAATAAATTACTCTTGAAAGATTTCTTAAATTTGTAAATCGATATTTTTCGAAAGTAGTGGGGCGGAAGGGCAAGAGATGGAGCAAAAGGTTCGATGTTGAGCGCAAGGCGATATTAATTTGACGTATTAGGAGGAACGTAGTCGATGATTTCTATAAATAAAAGCTATAGAAGTTAAAATAGACATGATCAAGTGTTAAGACCGAGATATATATACCTTTTAAAGAGAACTAATTTATTGTGATGTCCTTTCAACGACTATAGCGTAATAACTGTAATCTCGAAGGTGTCACCTATGGCTTCCGTGTAGATTCCATTATTTATGTTCGAATTTTGGATGAGGCCCGACCATTGAATCATACACATGTATGCATGGCATACTACAGGATGCCACTTATTCGAGGTCAATCATGATTTTTGACACGGTTATGTACATTTAAAAACGTGTGTCCGTGCAAATTCGACAAAATCTAATATTTCTAGTGCTACCGCGAACAAATGTTTCCGAGCAGGTACGTGTAACTCGATTGTTCACGCCAAAATGTTATGTTTTTCGAAAATTTAGAAATTCAAGGTGCAGAACAGAAACAAAATTATGCAATGCATGGAACGCATTGAATTAAATGGATAACTACTACCGAGTTCAGTTCACAATGACTTTCTGTAATTAATAGCTCTAACGTACATGTTCTGAGCAAAACACAAATAAGTCACGTTTTCATGAATTTGAAAGGTGGGGAATCGCTATGAAAATGGTTGAAAAGGTGTCAGTCGTTATAAGGATATAACACGTGTTCCAGTTATGTTTCAAGATACTTCCTCCCTTATTTAGCATTGTTGTTTAGTTTATTATTTTCCTCTCAAAGTGAGGCAGAACTCAGTCGGTGTACGGACTAAAATTATCAATAATATAATAGACCTAGCTATAGTAGAAATTTCTATTTACACTGACAGACGAAAATAATAAACTAAACAACAATGCTAAATAAGGGAGGAAGTATCTTGAAAAATAACTGGAACATGAAAATGATCATCATGCATGCATTCAGAGTCAGTAAAATAGTGCCAATTTTTCCATTTTGATCAGTAGAGGTTCCTTACATGCCATGATCTTAATATTTACTTACCTAGTGGGATTTGAGCCCTAACGACGGTCAGAGGCAATTTTAGAGTCAATGCAGGGAGGTAAGTAAAGTAAAACTTTTTACTAACTACTAACTATTCGGCAGTTCGTCCATAATTTAATTTCTTTCTTTACAACGCTTAAACTATATACTTGATATATTACATGTAAGGGAACAGAAAAAAAACAGAGCTACGAAATCTGCGTAAAACATTTTATTATATTAATATTTATTAGCTCTACATTATTTAAAGAAAGTTGAAAATGAAAAGAATATATATCCGTAATCTTTCTTCTCGTCACATTGTTCAGCTGCAGTTATCTGAAAATACAACAGCATTATAAATATAAATAAAATATATTAGCCGCGTCACGACAAAACCAACATAATACGTTTGCGACCAGCATGGGTCCAGACCAGCCTGCGCATCCGCGCAGTCTGATCAGGATACATGCTGTTCGCTTAACAACTCTTTTACAAGTATAGAGATACTGATAGCGAACAGCATGGATCCTGATCAGACTGCGCGGATGCGCAGGCTGGTCTGGATCCATGCTGGTCGCTAACGCACTATGTTGGTTTTGTCGTGACGCGGCTCAACTTTTATGTTCTTGAGAGGTTGTTTAAAAAGTTTTCCCCCTATATACAGTACATCAGCTGCAGAGGAACACACTCGGGTGAGACAAAAAAATAATTTTAAGTTGTTGCTAAGAGTTGATTTGCTCTAGTGAGATTTAGGCCTATTTCAAAGTACACCTTAAGAGGGCCGTTTTTCAGAGGTGGCATTTTTATAGTAACCACAAATTGGATAAAATGAACCACAATTTGGATAAATTGTAGAAAAGAAAATTATTTTGATTATTGTTGATATAAAATATTAAGGTTTATTTCTTTGCAAAGTCTTACTTTGAGGAAAAAATTGAATCTTTTGTTGTTAAGGTTGAGGTAACTGCTTTACAGGGGGTGTTCTACTGAGGTTGCAATATATATTCGTCATAAATTGAAAACTTAGAAGCGTTTAAAGCTGCACGCCTCCAGATGAGCCAAAATATTTCAATAAAATCAATATTGAGAAAAATGCACTAAAGTTTTAAGAAAGGTTAAAACATTTAAGGTCCAAGTTATATTTTACATGTTATGTGCGGTTTAACACTGATTTTGCAGTATTTTATCACTATTTTTCTACTGCGTTACTAACGCAGTAAGGGCTGTTTTTGCATATGTTGGCCATTTTTTGGTAATATTCGTGGATTGTAAGTGCCGATTGCAATATGTAAATTACTTATTTTGTTCACCTCACATTATTTTACCTTTAAATACATTTTCAATTTTTTTTTGAAATTTAACATGAATCTGGAGGCGTGCTGCTTTAAAACAAATATTAAGTTATTTCTCCAACAAACACTTTACTGGGGTGTAGCTCTACTGAGCTTAAAATCAAAGTACATGAACATGTATGTTGCAAATATGACTATAATCTTCAGGATGGTGGTATAATAAATAATCAAATCAAATCAAAGAAGTAAGTCCAGTATATGCAATTCATACTTATGACGTAATATGCAAGTTTCATCGAAAAGAATATAGAATACTTTGAGTGTTATATATTTATGAATTAGAATAAGAGTGCTTGTAGAACTTTAATGCTTGTAATACTTACTTTGTCCACATCAAAGTGTAGATTACTCTTCACGTAGATGTCCAAGATACCAAAAACGTTATCACCATCGCCAGTTATGCCATTATCGTTAGTAGAATTGCCAGTGATGTAATTCCTAGCTGTTGTAACATCGAGTTCATCTTGATCTTGGAGAACTATCGCTTCGATGTCTTCAATGCCAATGTCTATATTGTCCATGATTTCATCATCCGATTCTATTATGTCTACGACTTCGTCATCTAATTCCATATCAACTATATCTTCCAATGTGTCACTGTCTGACATTTCATCAACTGTGCCTTTATCAACACTTTTTGAATCAGATTCTATATCTACATTGTCATTAGGGGTATCCAAGGAAGGCATTAACTTATCTGGTTCTATATGTACCGGTACAACGGTCTCGGGTTCATCGCTGTCTGACATTGTATCAGTTGACTCTACATGTACACCTGTCTCAAGTGTAACACTATCTATATCTTCATCTTCATCATGTAAATCACTTACACTGCCTTGTTCTCTTTCTCTGTCTTCTCGTTGTGTAATTTCTCCATTTGTGGCAGGTTTGGTTTGAAGACTTTCTATGCATACTCTTTCACCACACTCTTGATCTACAGTTGAAATTTTGACAACTTCCGAAATGCATTCTTGGTCGTTAAGTCCAATGTCAGCAATGTTTATGTCATTATCTTTAGAAATCATGACATATTTCTCAATGGAGTCTGGCAGACGTATCTTTGTATTTGTCACCTCGTCTGGTACGCATGTTCCAGTATCGTCTTCAGCATTCGTCTGTTTTGAAAGGTCGTTTTCGCATAAACTTTCCTCCTTTTCTAACGTATCTGATGTACTTTCCGCAAAAATTTCAGAGCCTCGTTCTGAATTTGCGAAATAATCCGCCAAATATGCGTCGTCTGCAAGACTCAAACACGATCCAGTTGCTTTCGGTTGCCAAATTTCATTTGGTTTGGGAACATTAGCCTCTTCATCGACAGCAATTGCTAGCATTTCATTTTCATAAGCTTTATCAATGGCATCCCGAATTTCCTTTATAGATAATTTGGCTCTTAATGCATCAAGACATGTTTTATCAAACTTGTCAAAATCAATATCAGGTTTGATATTTGGTTCCGCCGATACTTGACTTTCAACCCCTGTACTTAGTTTAGTACGTGCAACAATTTCATTTCTGTCCTTTACGTCTGGAATAAGAACATCATTTATATTAAGAGTCGAAATCTTTTCTAATTTGGCTTCAACAGTATCAGCGTCATTTTTATTATTTTCTGGTTGTACCTGCTTTGTAAGTCCGGTTTCTGATACTATTGCTGAAGCTGTTTCAGTTTCCAATGGTGTCGTACTATAAAAAGAACTGGCAAGTTGTAACATGTGTCTATCGATGTCTGTTTGGTTATTTGTGTCTCTACGGAACTTCTCACCAGGTTCAATGGTATCTTCACTGACGTTTTCAGTGGCACCTGTATCTTTCCTGTCTCGTTGATAGTAGCTTTTCTTGAACTTTCTGGTGGCATATTCTACTGAGGTAATCAACTTTTTGCCATCTCCAACTGGAGGTTTTTCTATGGTTACACCGGACCTGTTTCCAATTCCAATGTGCAATACAACTTTGTCGAAGGTGGCGCTAGTAGGGATGATGACGTCATCATTGTTAGCACTAATGAGGATATCTGTAACAAAAATGAAAAAAATGTGAAATTAATCAAATGAAACTGGGAGTACTTTTCAAACATACAAGAAGGAAACAATAGGCCTATTAATACATATGAATGACATCATTTCTTTTAAACTCTAAATATAGGCGCATACTCAGTCATTTTGTTCTTTAAGCGCACATTTAAATCAGACGCATATTGCATGGCCAATCTTTAAGCGCATATCACAAAAAGGCGCATAATCCGTGGCTTGTGTTTAAGCGCATTTCAAGGAATAAGCTAATAAAAACTCCACCTAATCATTTATAAGCGTATACGCTTATTTTTGAGGTTCTACAGTATCTAAAATTTGCAATACCACTGTTGCCAGATTAGTACTGGTTCTATTTTGATCGAATACACAGGTTATCGGCGTGGGAAAAAACACTACCACAGGGGCCATGACCCTCTTTACTCTTTATACATGCACTATAATTTATGATAATCTGCGATCGAATACTAGTATACGATCTAAAAAAAGTCAACCACTGAACATTAACACAGTACTATATTTGATCAACTTTTGAAAAAGAATGAACCAGTTATCACCAACACATCACTGCATTTGATCGAGAAACAAGAAGATACTCGACCAAAGTAAACCTGGTTTACTTGTATATGTTATTTCTAAGTTTTGATCCATATTTAATTATTTGAAATAATAAACATTGTGGTTATTTATTTTGAAAAATGAATAACTGTTGTGTTTTGGTAAGTGAACTCAATTTTTAACACCAACGTCTACGCAGTCAGTTGGGAATTATATTTATAAGTACTTGATTAATATGCAAAAATATATGCAAATTTCAAACATTAAAAGTACTAGACCTACAAGACACTTACAAAGAACCAAAATTAACGACATTTAGGTCACAACAATCTGATTTTATATCAAATTATAATTCTTTATTATTATTTATTATATACTTATAAATGAAATATTGAGAAATATTGATGAAATAAAATGCGTATTTTTATTTTCCGTATTTTCACTGTAAAAATTTATTTTTCACTGCAGTGAAACATATTTTCCGTATTTTCACTGGTGTCTGGCCGGACTACTTTCTTTTAAATTCTGCCTGTACACAAAATTTAAGGGAAAGTCTTTCAAATTTTAATGTCAAAAAAGAGAAAAATGTATATAATAAACACAAAATTCAAGTTTTTTCTATGAAAACATGATTTATTTTCATCTTGTGGCATGAAAATTACCATATTTCACTCGTGGCTACCGCCACTCATGAAATATTTATTTTCATACCACTCGATGAAAATAAATCATGTATTTATAGAAAAAACTTGAATATCCTCTATTTATTATTATTTTTTATAATTATTTTATTTGTCATTTTTTTATTTATTATTTATTTATTTATTCATTCATTTAATTATTTATTATAATTATTATTATCATTTTTATTATTAGTAAAGTTAATAGTAATATTTCAATATTCATTTTTTCCCGTTAAAGGCCCACTATGCCCCCAGAAATGCTTTTTTAATTTTCCCAAAAAATTTTTATATTTGGTCTGCCGTATTTTAAAGTTTTTATAAACAGTTACTCATTGCCCAAATACCAGGGTTAAACTTTTGTTTTCTGTTGCCATTTATGGCAAAACCAGTACAAGTTATAGCAGATTACTTATGGATGCAAAATAAGCTAATGATTTTCTCCCATTACATTTGTTACTTTTATGACAAAATTCTTTAATAATTTAATTAAGTCAACATTTTTCAGCGCTAATTTTCTTCAAGTTGATAAGCATCTTAAATCTCCCATAAATTTGCAAACATTTATTAAAACTGTTATTAAAACTGATGTTTGCTTTTATCGAGCACATTTTTTTATTCGTTTTTGAGGAATTTTTAACTAGAGTGTAGTAACTCACCGATGCTAATTTATTTCTGACCCAGTAGAAATCAACGTACCCTTTAAATGCGCTTTCCGCTGAACGCTGGTTTTGGTTGCGGGATTTTCTCCCATTTCTTTTTAGAATTATTCGTCTCTATTACACTCAGCCGGGCGACATTTTTGCGGTTACTATGTTGTGTTTGTTACGTCACAGACAAAACATGCGGCGACCAATCAAATTTGTAGCGTCATGTGACGTCATGCGTCTTTTTGCAGCAGACGTCAAAATGAGTAAAGTCAGAAATCATCTTGATTTTATAGCACAGTCAATTTCAATAAGCTGATGCTGCATATTCGACGATCTAAATTATAAATAACTAAATGATTCAAAATATCATATTATAACTTAACAATAATAAATACGGAAGTCGAATGATGCCATATTGAATTTGAATTTTGGTGTTAGAAAGGGATAAAGATAAAGAGGACATACTAGCTTACAAAATTAATGTTTTTTTAGCATTGCAATAAGGCAAATTTCACGCAAATATGTTAGACAAGTACCATTATGCAAGACAGGCAGCATCACCTAAAAGGCCAAACTCATGTTTAAATAATGGATATAGAACATATTAAAAGAAGAGCTGAACACCCATGTATAAGGTAGCAAAATGTACACAAAGTGGTATTTTCACTTTCATACAAAATATTAATTCACTAAAACTTTAGTCAATGAGTCACTTTTTGGAACTGTACGTAAAAAAATACGAAAAATTTAAAGCTTTTGAGAAATGAAAATGATAGCATTTTGGGGCTTAAGACCGTTTAAAAAATTTTTAAATTTAAAAATACATTTCCAAAAAGCTTAAAAGGAAAATAAAATTGCATTTTTTTTCTAAAAATGGGGATAAAATGGGCGAAAAGAAAAAAATTTTAAAGGGTATAAGAAAAATGGTTCCAAGGGATGACTTGTAATTAAAGTCAGATCTGACGTAACATTAAATAGTTAGGTCCAAGGCGTAATGCAGCCCCAAGAGTTATTGCACATGATCAACAAAAAATGCGGTTGAAAATGTAAATGTGTGTTGCAAAATTTTCTGATTTTATGCTACAGCACAGAATATTGGGACTATTTCGGGGTATTTAAGTTATTTTACTGCAAAGGAGTATAAGACAAGTAGATAGGACTCATTGACATAATTATGATATTCATTTACCCTTAATAATGTACAATTTGTAAATTGTCTTAATTGCATTTCTTCCTTTTTTCATTCCACCATTGTTTATGTTTAAACGAAATCCTGCAATATATTCCTACATGTACTTTTTAATTTAAATGAAATAGCTATCCTGCCATAAATATGTGTGTAAATATCATTTCTTATCCAGGGAGAGGAACTATAATAAAATCTGGAAACAAAGCAATATTTTTTAAAAACAAATTAATAAAAATTTGAGCCCGGGGTTTTGTTTTTATCGATATATAATTTTCTTTCGTTCAAACCCCTTTAAATATTATTAAAAATTTGTTACATTAAGTGAAAATATTAAATTAAAAAAATATGTTTAAATAAAATGTACCCCTGCAAAAACGCTACCCTAGGGCAAAATTTAACTTCGCTTTCTTTTGTCTCACGTTTTGACTCTTTGTATGGATTTCGTTTCGTTTCGAACTTTTAAACTTAAAAATCAAATAATCGAATAACAATTTTCCTTATGGGCCCTTTAAAACTTTCATAACATGGCATTAGCCCAATTTTTCTCGAATTCTGAAACTGATAAAATTTTTTGGTACAATCGCCCCTTAGTGAAAATAACATGTTAACCCTTTCAAAATTTAATTTGGGGGTAATCATATTGCACTATGACATAGTAAACTTATCAAGCAACTCTTAAAATTTTCAAACAAAATCTCTTTTTTAGACAAATTCTAAAAGAAAAAAAAGATTACTTATAACAAAAAGTTTTAAATTTCCGGGTACCCTGGGCTTTGTCCCAGAAAAATTTCACAAAACAGTAAAATTTATCGAAAAATTTTACCCTGAATGAGTAAAAGTCTCTTTTTTGTTTTTGACTACAAAAAAGAGACTAAGTCACGTGGTTTGGCCCATAACTAAGGGGGAAAAGATTAAAATTGAATACCCAAAATTTTGTTGGTCATTGTTTATAATATAGGTTTTTCCAAAAAATTTCAAAAAGGGGGCCCCTGGGGTGAGGGGTAAACTTTTTGCCTACAGATCTGGGGCCCAAAAGTTCGATCCCCGTACTCCACACAAAAACTAAACAACAAGTGACTGAACAGTTTAATAACAGACAAAGATACAGACTAAAAGGAACCGAATATACATAACACAACCAGACACTAAACATGACGCAACATACAACTAGCGCTAAACATGACATAACATACAACTAGACACTAAACAGGACACAACATACAACTAGACACTAAACAGGACACAACATACAAGTAGACATTAACAGGTAACAACATATAACAAGACACTAAACAGGACACAACATACAACTAGACACTAAACAGGACACAACATACAACTAGACACTAACATGACTCATTCAACAAGACACTAACAGGACACAACATACAACTAGACACTAACAGGACACAACATACAACTAGACACTAAACACAACATACAACTAGGGACACAACATACAACTAGACACTAACAGGAACATACAACTAGACACTAACAGGACACAACATACAACTAGACACTAACAGGACACAACATACAACTAGACACTAACAGGACACAACATACAACTAGACACTAACAGGACACAACATACAAACTAGATACGCTAAAAGGACACTAAACAACTAGGACGCTAAACAGGACACAAACATACACAGACGCTAGACACAACATACTAACTAGGGACATAACAGGACACAACATACAACTAAGACACTAACGAGGACAACAACGTAACAACTAGACGCTAAACCGACACAACTATACCAACTAGTACAATGTCATGACACAAACAATACAACTAGAACGCTAAATGAGACACCAACATACAACTAGACACTTTACAGGACACAACATACAACTAGACACTAAACAGGACACAACATTTACAACTAGACACTACACAGGGACAAACAACATAACAAACTAGACGCTAAAAGGACACCACATAACAACTAGGACACTAACAGGACACAAACATACCACTAGACGCTAAAATGAGACACAACATAACAAACTAGACGCTAAAAAGAACAACATAGCAACATACAGACAAACATAACAGGGCACCAACATACAAACTAGACGCTAAATGAGACACAACATACAACTAGTACGCTACAAGACACCAACAATACAACTAGACGCTAAAAAGTGACACACAGACATACAAATAGAACACTAACAGGACACAACCCTACAACTAGACACAATCGTGGACACACATTTACAATATACGCAAAAGGACACACATAAACTAAGCTAAAAACACAACAACAACTAGACACTAACAGGGCCAAAACAAAAAAACTAGCCTTCATGACACAAAAAACTAAAAGCTAAAAAAGGACAAAAAATACAACTAGACACAAAGGACACAAAATCAACTAGACACTAACAGGACACAAAAAACAACTAAAACGCTAAACAGACAAACATACCATAACACTAACAGGACACAACTAACCAAACTAGACAAAAAACAAACAACAACAACTAAAACCTAACAGACCAAAAATACAACAGAACAAAAAAAATCAACGCAAACAACCCCTTAACACCCAACAGGGAAACCCAAAAACAAAACCCAACCAAAAAACCCCAAAAAAATTTTTAAAAAACCCAAAAAATAACAGGACACAAACATACAACTAGACAATGCAGACACAACAACAACAATCTTTAAAGGACAACCAAAACCACTAGACACCAACGGGCCAACAACAACAGACACTAACGGGGCACAACATACCACAAAAATAAAAGACACTAACAGACACAACATACCACTAGCACAAACAACACATAAAACAGACACTAAAACAGGGCACAACAACAACTAAAAAATAAAAAAGGAACACATACAACAGACAATAACAGGGCAAACATAAAAATAAAAGCTAAAAAACAAAACATACCCAAATAACACTAACAGGGCAAACATACAGACTAGCACTAACAGGACCAACTACCAAAGAATACAACTAGACACTAACAGGAACATAATACACCACTAGACAACTAACAGGACACAACATACATACTAACTAGACTAATCAAGACATACAACATACAACAAGACACTAAATGACAGGAAACACAACATACAACAACACTAAAAGACAATACATACACGACACAACATACAAATAGACACTAACAGGCCGACAACATACTTAACAAGACATACTAAACAGGTAACATAACATACAACTAGACACTAACAGGACACAACATACAACTAGACACTAACAGGACACAACATACAACAAGATACTAAACAGGACACAACATACAACTAGACACTAACAGGACACAACATACAACTAGACACTGAACAGGACACAACATACAACTAAACTAGACACTAAACGAGACACAACATACAACTAGACACTTAAAAGAACACTAACGGGACATAACATTCAACAGCACACTAAATAGGACACAACGTACAACTAGACAGGACACAATATACAACGAGGCATTAAACATTAGTATATATCTAGATACTAGGCACTGCACATATATAGAGATATACCACTTGCAGCTGAACGGATAAATGCAGACATTTAAAAATGATTCTGATTAAGAATGACAAGACCTTACAAGATTGCATGTTTAATATAGAATTTACTGAACTGATAAGAAAGTATTTACAACTACGAAGAACATACAACAACACGTTTAAATTCATCAAATAAAAGAAATATGCTGAATGGGTAAGGACATCAAGGAATGCCACGATCCGAGGAAGTCGACCTAAACTCAGATTTGGCGATGGAACAATTCGGGGTGAAGAACTTAAACCCAGGCCATGAATATTCCACAAACAATTGAATAAAGAAAAAGCTGTCTTTAATAAAATGTTTTCTTATTATCCCTTGGTTTTATATTTTCTGTATAGAATATTTTCCAAAAGCCAGTTATGTACATAGCATGGAAGTCAGGGGAGCTAAGCTGTTCTGTTCACATTTTTTAATTTACGTATATGATTTTACAAGAAACAAATATCGAAACATGTTCTCTATATACAGAGAAAAATTCAATGCAAAATGTTTTACAATTAACAATTCTGTGAAATTTTCAAAGGGGTACAAAACCCGGCGCACGCTGAAAATACAATCAATGTCGTTTTTGACGTCGTTAATTAAATACAAAATATAAGAAGTGTCATCCATCGTGAAAGTTTTCTCCCTAGTGCTCTAGGTGTCTGAATCATGTGACCAAGATTAGGTCTCATATTTGGAGATTAAGCGAGAAAGAAAGCGATCACAATTTCGTTCAATTCTCCAAGAAAAATGCCCGATTGCGGGCCATTCTCAACTTTCCTCGAATATTTTGAGTAAACTGGGAACTCAACAAGCATGGACTTATAATGCTAATTCAAAAGCGATTTATATTATTAATTTTCACATGTATGTCATCGTATCTTTTAAAAAAAATGGATGAAAACACTACTAATCATTAACGTTAATCATATATATATATATATAATTATTTATTAAATCCACGTATATCTAATGAGATACATTAAAATTGTGTATGATAGAAACGTCATATATTCAACCCTTTGGTGAGAATAGAATTTTAAAACTCTTTCACAACAACTGCTTCCAGAAAGATGAGTCATCTCTATGTGAGAAAAGTACATTGTATTGCTTCCGGCGGCTTACCAATGTAAAATCGCCGAGGCATTCCGATTGATTGGTCTGCTGACTACGGAATACAGTTAGGGCCATCGTGTTTATTCTTTATAATCAAGAGGGCGACAATACGACAGTGCGATGACGACAGAACGACAGTGCGGTGACGACGATGCGATAGTGCGATGGCGACAATGCGATGACGACAATACGATAATGCGATAGCACTATCGCGTTGTCGCCATCGTGGTATCATACTGTCGTCATCGCGTTTTCGCACTGTCGTCATTGCTTATCGCATTGTCAGTCATCGCACTGTCGTATAATCGTCATCGCACTAACGCACTGTCGCCTTCAGGATTATAAAGTATAGCCACGATGGTCCTAACGGTACTTCGTAGCTGACGGCACGTTATTCTATCCATGATACCAGTACCCCGCGCATCCGGTCGTCTGCACTGTTTCTTATTCAGTCATTACGGTACTTAATTTGAAATTATCTCAAAAATGAAAAAGGAGGACAGATATAAAGCAGAATAATGGTCAAAGAAAATAATTGCGTCCTATTTAATATACTTGTACACAGCTTTCAACATAACGTCAGGAGGGATAAGCAAAATCATATTTTGGGATTTTCTAGGACAGTGCGTCAATAGTCTCTTTTTTTTGAAAGAGTTAGAGTAGAAATGTGTGTTCGTCTATAAAAAGCAAAACAAAAAGATATTTAGCATACAACTTTATTTTTCTCTTTTTAATTATATCATATAAAGAAAGTTGAAAAGGAAAAGTATTTATATCCAAAGTCTGCCATCTCGTCACAGTGTTCTGCTACAGGTATCTGAAAATACACAAGGGGAGAATAAAAGAGAGATACTCATGTTGTTCAGAGTTTGTTTAAAGGTACATAAAGCCTCAGAATAATACATTTTTAAAGGAACTCCACACTGAGGTTCAATTTCTTACATAGATTAGCTATGTCACTTTAAGAGAAAGATATGCAGAATATACTCAGAAATGTATTGAAAATTGTATTTTTGTGCTATTGTTCGCGTTGCAATGCTTTTCAAATTTGGTCATTTTCACAATAAGAATTGTTATTCTGGAAAAACTGAGTTAGCGAATGATCAGAAAGTTTGCAGTCAAGTTCTTGGTCTATACTTATGTCAAATGGTTCATTTATCTCAAAAAATTATTTCCAGTACCGTCATGTCAAAACACCTTAGTGGAGTCCCTTTAAACTCATAGTAAAAAGCAAACCCGTGTAACAAGAACATTAAAAATGCTTTGAGAAATGAAAATGAAAGCATTTGTAGTTTAAAATGCCTTTCAGGGATCTTTTATTACAAATACAAATTAGAAATAATATAATAGCTTATGACAAATTAGAAATCATATAATAGTTAAATATGTAAATTAGGAGTTTTATTCTTAACAAACAAAGTGGTCCAGGTAATAGCTCTCCAAGGCTTCGACTGAAGGATTTGTTTTGAAAAAAATATTGAGTAGACATCAGTCATATTTCTGCTGTATTTTATCTGCACACACGAAAGCAACTGCCAGAAAACCTAAAGTTTTTCGAGAGATATACATAGATCTATAAATAAAGTAAGAATACTTGTAATCGATGCTTATAATACTTACATTGTTAAGGTCAATGTGTAGATCACTCTTTATGTAGATGTCCAAGATACCAAAGATAGTACTTTCATCCCCTTTATCCATAAGCAAGTAAATTTGTCAGTGAAAATTTTCCCTAGGCTATTAATCGCCCTCGTTTTGATTTTGGAGACTATTTTTTCGATTTTCTACAATGCCATCTCTATTTTGTTTACAATTAAATCATCCGTTTTCTATTATTCTACGATTTTGTCATTTTAATTTCCAAATATCTACTACCCCCAATTGTACTTTTGGAAAATTTAAACGTCCTTTTTTCAAAAAAAATTTTTTTGGGGGAATTTTTTTTTTTTCGGGGGGAAATTTTTTTATTTTTTCCCCCCTTTTTTTGGTCTTTTTGGGGGGCCTTTTTTTTCCCAAGGAAAAAAGGGGCCCAAAAAACCTTTTTTTTCTTTTTTTCAAAATGTCCCGGGGACAACGGTCCGGGTTTTCATCGTGTCTAAAAATTGTTTTCATTTAAACTCACATGAACCCTGCCCAAGGGAACCCCTTTTATATTTTCATTCATATGTAAATCATTTACACTTTTTTCCTTTTTCTCTGTTTCTCGTTTTTAAAATTTCCTTTTGTGGAAAGGTTTTGGTTTTAAATTTTCTTGCATATTTTTATCAACTTTGATTACATTTAAAAATTTTTGACAATTTCCAAAATGCATTTTTGGTGGGTTAACCCCAAGGGCGAAATGCTTATGTCATTATTTTAGAAACAACATTTTTTCTCAATGGCTTTCTGGCAGATTTATTTGTTTTTTCCCCTCGTCGGAGCATTTCTAGATCGTTTTCAGACT